>NW_027520982.1:0-150278 GCF_052094955.1 Ictidomys tridecemlineatus
GGTAGGAGACTGGGGTGCAGTAGGATCATTGCAGAGAGCAGAGGTTGGAGACTGGAGTGCAGAAGTATCGTTGCAGAGAGCAGATTTTGGAGACTGGGGTGCAGAAGGCCTGCTACAGAAAAGAGTTTGGAGACTGGCGTGCAGAAAGCCTGTTATAGAGAGGAGAGGTTGGAGACTGGGGTGCAGAAGGACTGTTATAGAGAGCAGAGGTGGAAAACTGGGTTGCTGAAGAATCTTACAGAGAGCAGAGTTTGGGGACTGCAGTACAGAAAGACTGTTTCAGTGAGCATACATTGGAGACTTGGGTACCGAAGTAGTGTTCCAGAGAGCAAATGTTGAAAACTGTGGTTTAGAATGACTGTTGCAGAGAACAGAGGTTAGAGAATGGGGTGTAGAAGGACTGTTGCAGAGAGCAGAGGTTGGAGACTGAGATGCAGAAGGACTATTACAGAGAGCAGAGTTTGGAGACTAGGGTGCAGAAGAATCTTACAGAGAGCAGAGGTTCGAGACAGGAGTGCAGAAGTACTTTTGCAGAGAGCAGAGGTTGGAGACTGAGGTGAAGAAGGACTGTTATAGAGAAGAGGTTGGAAATGGGTAGAAGAAGGATTTTTACAGAGAACAGAGGTTGGAGACTCAGGTGCAGCAGTACCGTTGCAGAAAGCAGAGGTTGGAGACCGTGGTGGAGAAGGAATGTTATTGGAGCAGAGTTTTGAAACTGTGGTGCAGAAGGATATTAAAGAGAGCAGGTTGGAGACAGGGATTCAGAAGGACTGTTGCATAGAGCAGATGTTGGAGACTGAGGTTCAGAAGGATCGTTGCAGAGAGCAGAGTTTGGAGACTGGGGTGCAGAAGGATCATTGCAGACAGCAGAGGTTAGAGACTGGGGAGCAGAAGGACTGTTACGGAGAGAATAGTTTGGAGACTGAGGTGCCGAAGAATCTTTGCTGAGAGCGGAGTTTGGAGACTGAGGTTCAAAAGGACTGTTGCAGAGAGTAGATGTTGGAGATTGGGGTGCAAAAGGCCTGTTACAGAGAGCAGAGTTTCGAGACTAGGTTGCAGAAGAACTGTTACAGAGAGCAGAGTATTTAGACAAGGTGTCACAAAGATCTTACAGAGAGCAGAGGTTGTAGACCAAGGTGCAGCAGGACTGTTACAGAGAGCAGACGTTGGAGACTAGGGTGCAGAAGGATCGTTGCAGAGAATAGAGTTTTCAGACTGAGGTGCAGAAGGAATTTTGCAGAGAGCAGATGTTGAAGACTGAGTCTCTACAACAGTCCTGAAAAAGAACTGTTGTAGAGAGCAAAGTTTGTAGACTGCGGTGCAGAAGCACTGTTACAGAGAGAAGAGGTTGGAGAATGGGGTGCATAAGGGCTGTTACAGAGAGCAGAGGTTGGAGACTGCGGTGCAGAAGGACTATTACAGAAAGCAGGGTTTGGAGACAGGGTTGCAGAAGGATCTTACAGAGAGCAGAGGTTGGAGACTGACGTATAGCAGGACTCTTACAGAGAGTAGAGGTTAGAGACTGCAGTGCAGAGGGATCGTTGCAGAGAACAGAGTTTTCAGACTGCGGTGCAGGAGGACTGTTGCAGAGAGCAGAGTTTGGAGACTGAGGTGCAGAAGGACTATTACAGAGGGAAGAGGTTGGAGACTGCCGTGCAGAAGGACCATTACAGAGAGCAGACTTAGGAGACTGCACTACAGGAGGACTTTTACAAAGAGCAGAGTTTGGAGACTGGGGTGAAGAAAGACTTTTGCAGAGAGCAGAGGATGAATACTGGGATGCAGAAGGATCGTGTAGAGAGCAGAGTATTGAGAGTGGGGTGCAAAAGGACTGTTACAGAAAACAGAGTTTGGAGAAGGGGTGCAGAAAGCCTGTTACAAAGGGCAGACTTTGGAGACTGGTTTGAAGAAGAATCTAACAAAGAGCAAATGTTGGAGACTGAGGTGCAGAAGCACTTTTACAGAGAGTAGAGGTTGGAGATTTAGGAGCAGAAGGACTGTTGTAGAGATCAGAGTTTGGAGACTGAGGTCCAGAAGGATTGTTACAGAGATCAGAGGGTGGAGACTGGGGTGCAGAAGGACAGTTACAGAGAGCACAGATGGAGACTGTGGTGAAGAAGAAATGTTGCAGAGAGCAGAATTTGGAGACTGGGGTGCAGAAGGACTGTTAATGAGAGCAGAGTTTGGAGAATGGGGTTCAGAAGAACTGATACAGAGAGCAGACGTTGCAGACTGGGGTGCAGAAGGACCGTTACAGAGAGCAGAGTTTTGAGACTGCCGTACAGAAGGACTGTTACAGAGAGCAGAGGTTAGAGACTGAGGTGCAGAAGGAGTGTTCCAGGGAGTAGCGGATTGAGACTTTGGTGCAGGAGGAGTGTGGCAGAGAGCAGAGTTTGGAGACTGAGATGAAGAAAGACTGTTACAGAGAGCAGAGGTTGGAGACTGGGGTGCAGAAGGACTGAAACAGAAAGCAGAGGTTAAATACTGGGGTGCAGAAGGACCATTACAGAGAGCATATTTTGGAGACTGAACTACACGAGGACTGTTACAGAAAACAAAGGTCGGAGTACGGGGGCAGAAGGACTGTTACAGAGGTCAGAGTTTACAGACTTGGTTGCAGAAAAATCTTACAGAGAGCAGATGTTTGAGACTGAGGAGCAGAAGCACTGTTACAGAGAGAAGAGTTTGGAGACCGAGGTGCAGAAGGACCGTTGCAGAGAGCAGACTTGGAGACTGAGGTGCAGAAGGATCGATACAGAGAGCAGCAGTTGGTGACTTGGGTGCAGAAGAACTGATACAGAAAGCAGAGGTTGGAGACTCGGGTGTAGAAGGATCCTTACAGAGAGCAGAGGTTTGAGACTGCAGTACAGAAGGACTGTTACAGAGAGCAGAGGTTGGAGACTGGGGTGGAAAAGAACTGTTTTAGAGAGCAAATGTTGGAGTCTGTCGTGAAAAAGGACTGTTGGAGAGAGCTTAGGTTGGAGACTGGAGTGTAGAAGTACTGTTGGAGAGAGCAGAGTTTGCAGACTGAGTTGCAGAAGGACTGTTACAGCGGGCAGAGTTTGGAGACTTTGGTGGAAAACGACGGATACAGAAAGCAGAGGTTGGATACTGGGGTGCATAAGGACCCTTACAAAGAACAAAGGTTGGAGACTGCGGTACAGAAGGACTTTAACAGAAAGCATAGGTTGGATATTGGGGTGCAGAATAACTGTTGCAGAGAACAAAGGTTAGAGACTGGGGTGCAGAATGTTCGTTGTGGCGAGCAGAGTATGGAGACTGGGGTGTAGAAGGACTGTTGCAGAGAGCAGAAGTTGAAGACTGGAGTGTAGAAGAAATTTTGCAGAAGAAGATGTTGGAAACTTTGGTTCAGAAGGACTGTTGCATAGAGCAGAGAGTGGAGACTGGGGTGCAGAAGGATAGTTAAAGAGAGCAGATGTTGGAAACTGGAGTGCAGAAAGATTGTTGCAGAGAGCAGAGGTTGGAGACTGTGCTGCAGAAGGATAGTTGCAGAGAGAAGAGGTTGGAGACTGTGGCGCAGAAGGATAGTTAAAGACAGCAGAGTTTGGAGATTATGGTGAAGAAGAACATTTTCAGAGAGCACAGGTTGAAGACTAGGGTGCAGTAGGAATTTTACAGAGAGCACAGGTTGGAGACTGAGTTGCAGAAAAACTGTTGCAGAGAGCAAAGTTTGGAGACTGGGGTGCAGTTTGAGTGATGCAGAGAGCAGAGGATGGAGACCGAGATGCAGAAGGACCCTGACAGACTCCAGAGGTTGGAGACTGCTTTACAGAAGGACTGTTACAGAGAGCAGAGGTTTGAGACAGGTGTGCAGAAGGATGTGACAGACAGCAAAGTTCGGAGACTGGGGTGCAGAATGACATTTGCGGAGAGCAGAAGTTGGAGACTGGGGTGCAGAAGAATCGTTGAAAAAAAAGAGTTTGGAGACTGGGGTAAAAAGTCCTGTTACTGACACCCGAGGTGGGAGATTGGGGGGCAGAGGCCTGTTAGAGAGAGCAGTGCTTGGAGACTGGTGTGCAGAAGGTCAGTTACAGAGAGAAGAGGTTAAAGACTGGGTTGCAAAAAGATCTTACAGAGAGCCGAGGTTGTAGACTGAGGTACAGAAAGACTGTTACAGAGAGCAGAGGTTGGAGACTGAGGTGTAGAAGGTTCGTTGCAGTGAGCCGAGTTTTCAGACTGAAGTTCAGAAGGACTGTTACAGAGAGCAGACGTTTTAGCCTGGGGTGCAGAAGGCTTGTTATAGAGAGCAGAGGTTGGAGACTGGGGTGTAGAAGTACTGTTGCAGAAAGTAGAGGTTGGATATTGCTGTCCAGAAGGACTGATGTTGAGAGAAGAGCTTGGAGACTGGAGTAGAGTAGGACTGCTGCAGAAAGTAGAGGGTGGACACTGAGGTGCAGAAGGACTGGTACAGAGAGCAGAGGTCGAAGACAGGGGTGCAGAAAAACTTATCCAGAAAGCAGACGTTGGTGACCTGGGTGCAGAAGGACTGTTGCAGAGAGCTGAGGTTGAAGAGGGGGTGGAGAAGGACTGTTGCAGAGAGCAAATGTTGGAGACTGGGGTGCAGAGGACTGTTGCAGAGAGCAGAGAATAGAGACTGGGTTGTAGAAGGACTATTGAAGAGAGCAGAGGTTGCAGACTGAGATGCAGAAGGACTGTTACAGAGAGCAGAGTTTGGAGAATGTGGTGCAGAATTACTGATACAGAAAGCAGAGGTTGGAGACTGGGGTGCAGAAGAAACATTACAGAGAACAGAGTTTGGAGAATGCGGTACAGAAGGACTGTTACAGAGAGCAGAAGTTTTGAGACTGGGGTACAGAATAAGTGTTGTAGAGAACAGAGGTTGGAGACTGGGGTGCAGAAGGACCATTGCAGAAAGCAGAGGTCGGAGACTGGATTTCAGAAGGATCTTACAGAGAGAAGAATTCGGACACTGAGGTTCAGAAGGACTGTTGCAGAGAGCAGAGGTTTGAGATTGGGACACAGAAGGACTGTTGCAGAGAGCAGAGGTTTGAGTCTGAGGTGCAGAAAGTCTGTTACAGAGAGCAGAGGTTAGAGACCGGGGTGCAGAAAGACTGTTGCAGAGAGCAGAGGTTGCAGAGTGAGGTGCAGAAGGACTGTTGTAGAGAACAGAGGTTGGAGACTCGGGTGCAGAAGGACCATTGCAGAAAGCAGACTTTGGAGACAGGGTTTCAGAAGGATCTTAAAGAGAGTAGAGGTTAGACACTGAGGTGCAGAAGGACTGTTACAGAGAGCAGAATTTGGAGACTGTGGTGCAGAAGGTTTGTTACAGAGAGCAGAGGATAGAGACTGAGGTGCTGAAAAATCATTACAGAGAGCAGAGTTTGGAGACTAAGGTGAAGAAGGACTGTTACAGAGAGGAGAAGTTGGAGACTGGGGTGCAGAAGTATTCTTACAGACAGCAGAGGATGGAGACTGGGGTGCAGAAGAAGTGTTACAGAGAGCAGAGGATGGAGACTGGGGTGCAGAAGGCCTGTTATAGAGCAGAGTTTGGAGACTTGGGTTCAGAAGAACTGATACAGAAAGCTGACGTTGGAGACTGGGGTGTATAAGGACAGTTACAGAGAGCAGAGGTTGGATACTGGGATGCAGAAGGACTGATGCAGAGGACAGAGTTTGGAGACTGGGTTGCAGACTGACCGTTTAAGAGAGCAGAGGTTGGAGACTAAGGTGCAGAAGGATTATTACAGAGAGCAGAGGTAGGATACTGTTGTGCAAAATTTCTGATTCAGAGAGCATAGGTTGGAGAATGGTGTTCAGAAGGCCTGTTACAGAGAGCAGTGGTTGGAGGCTGAGGTGCTGAAGGATCATTACAGAGAACAGAGGTTGGAGACAGAGGTGCCGAAGGACTGTTACAGATAGGAGCGGTTGGAGACTGGGGTGCAGAATGACAGTTACAGAGAGCACAGATGGAGACTGGGGTGCAAAAAAATTTTGCAGAGAGCAGAATTTGGAGACTGCGGTATAGAATGACTGTTACAGAGAGCAGAGGTTGGAGACTTGGGTGCAGAAGGACTGATGCAGAGAACAGGAGTTTGAGACTGGGGTGCAGAAGGCCTGTTACAGAATGCAGAGGTTGGAAAGTGGGGTGCAGAAGGCCTGTTAGAGAGAGCAGAGTTTGGAGACTGGGGTGCAGAAGCACTTTTACAGATAGCACAGTTTCGAGACAAGGTTGCAGAAGGATCTTACAGAGAGCATTTTGGAGACTGAGGTTCAGAAGGACTGTTACAGAGAGCAAAGTTTGGAAACTGGGGTTCAGAAGGATTGTTGAAGAGAACAGAGGTTTCAGACTGAGGTGCAGAAAGACTGTAGTAGAGAGCAGATGTTGGATCCTGGGGTGCAGAAGAAATGTTACAGAGAGCAGAGTTTGGGGACTGGGGTGCAGAAGGATCATTGCAGAGAGCACAGGTTGGATACTGGGGTGCAGAAGGCCTGTTATGAAGAGTAGAGTTTGGAGACTGGGGTGCAGAAGGACTGGTACAGAGAGCAGAGTTTGAAGAATGGGTTGCAGAAGGATCTTACAGAGAAGAGAGTTTGGAGACTGAGGTGCAGAAGGACTTTTTCAGAGCATAGAGTTTGGAGACTTAGGAGCAGAAGGTCTGTTGTAGAGAGAAGAGGTTGGAGACTGAGGTCAAGAAGGATTGTTACAGAGATCAGTGGGTGAAGACTGGGGAGCAAAAGGAGTGTTACAGAGAGCAGAGTTTGGAGATTGGGATGCAGAAGAACTGTTACCGAAAGCAGAGGTTGGTGACTGGGGTGCAGAAAAACCGTTGCAGAGAGCAGAGGTTAGAACCTGGCAAGAAGAAGGGTCGTTGCAGAGAGCAGATGTTTGAGACTGGGGTGCAGAAGGACTGTTACAGAGAGCGGATATTGGTGACTGAGGTGCATAAGGATCGTTTCAGAGAGCAGAGGTTGGAGACTGGGGTGCAGAAGGACCATTAGAGATTGCAGAACTTCGAGACTTTGGTGGAGAAGGACTTTTACAGAGAGAAGATGTTGGAGACTGGGGTTCAAAAGGATTTTTATATACAACAGATGATGGAGACTGGGGTGCAGAAAGAATTTTACATAGTGCAGAGTTCGGAGATTTGGTTTCAGAAGAACTATTACAAAGAGCAGAGGTTGGATACTGTGGTGCAGAAGGCCTGTTACAGGGAAAAGAGTTCAGAGACTGAGGTGAAGAAGAATTTTTACAGAGAGCAGAGTATGGACACTGTTGTGCAGAAGGACTGTTACAGAGAGCAGATCTTCGAGACTGGGGTGCAGAAGAACTGTTGCAGAGAGCACTGATTGGAGACAGGGGTGCAAAAGAAATGTTGCAGAGAGAAGAGGTTTGAGACTGGGGTGAAGAAGGACTGTAGCAGAGAGCAGAGTTTGGAGACTGGGGTGCAGAAGGACCGTTACGGAGAGCAGATGTTGGAGACTGGGTTTTAGAAGGACTGTTACATAGAGCAGACGTTGGAGACTGAGGTGCAGAAGGATTGTTACAGAGAGCAGAGGTTGGATACTGGGGTGCAGTAGGACTGTTACAGAGAGCAGATGTTGGAGACTGGGATGCAAAAGGATCATACAGAGAGCAGAATCTTGAGACTGGGGTGCAGAAGGACTGTTGCAGAGAGCAGAGTTTAGAGTCTGAGGTTTAGATGGATTCTTGCAGAGAGAAGTGGTTAGAGACTGGGGTGCGGAAGGACTGTTACAGAAAGCAGAGGTTGGAAATTGGGGAGCAGATGGACCGTTACAAAGAGAAGAGGTTGAAGACTCCGATACAAAAGGACTGTTACAGGGAGAAGAGACTGGAAACTGGGTAGAAGAAGGATCGTTGCAGAGAGCAGATGTTGGAGATTGGGGTGAATTAGGACTGTCGCAGAAAGCAGAGGTTGGAGACTGAGTGTCAGAAGGATCCTAACAGAGACCAGAGATTAGAAACGGAGGTGCAGAAGGATCATTGCAGAGAGCAGAGGTTGGAGACTGAGGTGCAAAAGTATCGTTTCAGAGAGCAAATGTAGGAGACTGGGGTCAGATACACAGTTACAAAGAGCACAGTTTAGAGACTGGGGTGCAGAAAAAATGTTGCAGAGTGCAGAGTTTGGAGACTGAGGTGCAGAAGGATTGTTACAGAGAGCAGAGGTTGGATACTGGGGTGCAGTAGGACTGTTACAGAGAGCAGATGTTGGAGACTGGGATGCAAAAGGATCATACAGGGAGCAGAATCTTGAGACTGGGGTGCAGAAGGACTGTTGCAGAGAGCAGAGTTTAGAGTCTGAGGTTTAGATGGATTCTTGCAGAGAGAAGTGGTTAGAGACTGGGGTGCGGAAGGACTGTTACAGAAAGCAGAGGTTGGAAATTGGGGAGCAGATGGACCGTTACAAAGAGAAGAGGTTGAAGACTCCGATACAAAAGGACTGTTACAGGGAGAAGAGATTGGACACTGGGTAGAAGAAGGATCGTTGCAGAGAGCAGATGTTGGAGACTGGGGTGAATTAGGACTGTCGCAGAAAGCAGAGGTTGGAGACTGAGTGTCAGAAGGATCCTAACAGAGACCAGAGATTAGAAATGGAGGTGCAGAAGGATCATTGCAGAGAGCAGAGGTTGGAGACTGAGGTGCAAAAGGATCGTTTCAGAGAGCAAATGTAGGAGACTGGGGTCAGATACACAGTTACAAAGAGCACAGTTTAGAGACTGGGGTGCAGAAAAAATGTTGCAGAGTGCAGAGTTTGGAGACCGGGGTGCAGAAAGACTGTTGCAGAGAGCAAAGGATGGAGACTGAGGTGCGGAAGTACTGAACCAGAATGCAGACATTGGAGACTGGGGTGCAAAAGGACCTTTACTGAGAGCAGAGGTTGGAGAGTGCGGTACAGAAAGATTGTTACAGAGAGCAGAGGTTGGAGACTTGGGTGCAAAAAGACTTTTGCAGAGAGCAGAGGATGGAGACTGAGGTGAAGAAGGATCATTGCAGAGAGAAGATGTTGGAGACTGGGTTGCAGAACACCTGTTATAGAGTGCAGAGTTTGGAGAGTGGGGTGTCGAAGGTCTGTTACAGACAGCAGAGTTTTGATACTCGGGTGCAGAATCACTGTTACAGATAGCACATTTTCGCGACTGGGTTGCAGAAGGATCTTACAGAGAGCATTTTGGAGTCTGAAATTCAGAAGGTCTGTTATAGAGAGCAAAGTTTGGAAACTGGGGTGCAGAAGGATTGTTCCAGAGAGCAGAGTTTTTAGACTGAGGTGCAGAAGGACTGTAGCAGAGAGCAGATATTAGATCCTGGGGTGCAGAATGAATGTTACAGAGAGCAGCATTTGGAGACTGGGGTGCAGAAGAATCGTTGCAGAGAGCACAGGTTGGAGACTTGGGTGCAGAAGGCCTGTTACAGAGAGCAGAGTTTGAAGACTGGGGTGCAGAAGGCCTGTTAAAGAAAGCAGAGTTTGGTGAATGGGGTGCAGAAGGACTGTTACAGAGAGCAGAGTTTGAAGAATGGGTTGCAGAAGGATCTTACAGAGAGCAGAGTTTGGAGACTGAGGTGCAGAAGGACTTTTACAGAGATTAGAGGTTGGAGACTTAGGAGCAGAAGGACTGTTGTGGAGAGAAGAGGTTGGAGACTGAGGTCCAGAAGGATTGTTACAGAGATCAGAGTGTGGAGCCTGGGTGCAGAAGGAGTTTACAGAGAGCAGAGTTTGGAGACGGGGGTGCAGAAGGACTGTTGCAGAGAGCAAGGTTGAAGACTGGGGTGCAGAAGGATCGTTGCAGAGAGTAGAGGTTGGAGACTGGGGTGCAGAAGGATCGTTGCAAAGTGCAGAGGTTTCAGACTGAGGCTTAGAAAAACTGTTACACAGAGCAGAGTTTGGATTCTGAGGTGCAGTTGGACTGTTACAGAGAGCAGAGTTTGGAGACTGGGGTGCAGAAGGACTATTAAAGAGAGCAGAGGTTGTAGACTGAGGTGCAGAAAGATCACTTCTGAGAGCAGAGATTTGAGACTGGGGTGCAGAAGGACTGTTACAGTTTGCAGAACTAGGAGACTGGGGTGCAGAAGGACTTTTAGAGAGAGGAGAGGTTGGAGACAGGGGTGCAAAAGGATTCTTAAAGAGAGAAGTGGAAGGAGATTGGGGTGCTGAAAGATCACTTCAGAGAGCAGATGTTGGAGAATGAGGTGCAGAAGGGTCGCTGCAGAGAGCTGAGGTTGGAGATTGGGGTGCAGCAGGACAGTTACAGAGAGACGAGGTTGGAGACTGACGTGCAGAAGGACTGTTACAGAGAGTAGAGGTTGGAATCTGAGGTGCAGAAAGACTGTTTCAGAGAGCAGATGTTGGTAAAAATGGTGCACAAGGACTCTTGCAGAGAGCAGAGTTTGGAGACTGGGATGCAGAAGGAATGTTGCAGAGAGCATAGATTTAAGACTGGGGTGCAGAAGGACTGTTACACAGGAAAGAAGTTGAAGACTGGGGTGCAGAAGGACTGTTACAGAAATCACAGGATGGAGACTGAGGTGCAGAAGAAGATATACAGAGAGTAAAGTTTGGAGACTGGGGTTAAGAAAAACTGATTCAAAAAGCAGAGGTTGGCAATTGAGGTGCAGAAGGACCGTCATAGAGAGACAAGGTTGGAGGCTGCAGTACAGAAGGACTGTTAGAGAGAGCAGAGTTATAAGACTTTGGTGCAGAAGGACCGCAGTAGAGAGCAGATGTTGGAGACTAGGGTGCAGAAGGACTGTTACAGAGAGCAGACGTTTAAGACTGAGGTGCAGAAGATTGTTAGATAGAGCAGAGTTTGGAGACTGTGGTACAGAAGGACAATTACAGAAAACAAAGGTAGGAGAGTGAGGTGCAGAAGGACTTTTACAGAGTGTAGACGTTGAATACTGGGGTACAGAAGGACTTTTAGAGAGAGGAGAGGTTGGAGAAAGGGATGCAAAAGTATCTTACAGAAAGCAGAGTCTGGAGACTGGGGTTGAGAAGGACTGTTGCAGAGAGCAGAGGTTGGAGACTGAGGTGCAGAAGGATCGTTGCAGAGAGAAGAGGTTGGAGCCTGGGGTGAAGAAGAACTGTTACAGAGAGCAGAGGTTAAAGACTGGGGTGCAGAAACCCTGTTACAGAGAACAGAGGTTAGAATCTGTGGTCCAGAGGATAGTTGCAGAGAGCAGAGGTTGGAAACTGAGGTGCAGAAGGATCGTTGCAGAGAGCAGATGTTGGACAGTGGTGTGTAGAAGGACTTTTCAGAGAGCAGAGGTTGGAGACTGGGGTGCAGAAGGACTGTTGCAGAGAGCAGAGGTTGGAGACTGAGGTGCAGAAGGATTGTTACAGCGAGCAGAGGTTTTAGACTGCTGTGCAGAATAACTGATAGGGAAAGAAGAGTTCGGAGAGTGGGGTGCAGAAGGAATGTTACAGAGAGCAGAGTTTGTAGCCTGGGTGCAGAAGGACTGCTGCAGAGAACAGAGGTTGGATACTGGGGTGCAAAAGGGACGTTGCAGAGAGATGAGGTTGGAGACTAAAGTGCATAATGACTGTTACAGAGAGCAAAGTTTGGAGAACGGGGTGCAGAAACCCTGTTACAGAGAGCAGAGGTTGGATATTGAGGTGCAGAAGGACTGTTACAGAGAGCAGAGGTTGGAGACTGAGGTGCAGAAAGATTGGTACAGAGAGAAGAGGTTGGACACTGAGGTGTAGAAGGACTGTTACAGAGATCAGAGATTAGAATCTGTTGTGCAGAGAATCGTTGAAGAGAGCAAAGGTTGGAAACTGAGGTGCAGAAGGACTGTTACAGAGAGCAGATGTTGGAGAGTGGTGTGTAGAAGGACTTTTCAGAGAGCAGATGCTGGAGACTGGGGTCCAAAAGGAAAGTTGCAGAGAGCAGAGGATGGAGACTGGGGTCCAGAAGTATCATTGTGGTGAGCAGAGTATGGAGAATGGGGTGTAGAAGAACTGTTGCAGAGAGCAGAGGTTGGAGACTAGGGTTTAGAAGGACTTTTTCAGAGAGCAGACGTTGGAGACTTGGGTGAAGTAGTATTGTTGCATAGAGCAGAGGATGGAGACTCAGATGCAGAAGACTGTTACAGAAAGCAGAGTTTGAAGACTGGTGTGCAGAAGGATTGTTACATAGAGCTGACTCAAGAGACTGGGATGCAGAAGGATCGTTGCAGAGAGAAGAGTTTGGAGACTAGGGTTCAGAAAAATTGTTAGAGAGAGCAGAGGTTGGAGACTGTGGTGCAGAGAAACTGTTGCAGAGAGCAAAGATAGGAGACTGGGGTGCAGAAGGATTGTTGCAGAGAGCAGATGTTGGAGACTGAGGTGCAGAAAGACAATTACAGAGAGCAGAAGTTGGAGACTGGGGTACAGAGGAGTGTTACAGAGAGCAGAGGTTGGAGACAAGTGTGCAGAAATATCTTACAGGGAGTATAGGTTGGAGACTGGGGTGCAGAAGGACTGTTGCTGTTAGCAGATGTTGGAGACTGGGGTGGAGAAGGATCATTGAAGGGAGAAGAGTTTGGAGACTGGGGGAAAAAAGCCTGTTACATACAGCAGAGGTTGGAGACTGGGGTAAAGAAGGCCTTTTACAGAGAGCAGTTCTTGGAGACTGGGGTGCAGAAGGACAGTTACAGAGATCATAGTTTGGAGACTGGGTTGCAAAAAAATCTTACTGAGAGCAGAGGTTGGAGAATGAGATACAGAAAGACTGTTAGAGAGAGCAGAGGTTGGAGACTGAAGTCAGAAGGATCGTTGGAGAGATCAGTGTTTAGAGACTGCAGTGTAGAAGGACTGATACAGAAAGCAGAGGTTTAAGACTGGGGTGCAGAAGGACCCTTACAGAGAACAGAGGTTGGAGACTGAAATACTCTTACAGAGAGCAGACGTTGGAGACTGGGGTGCAGAATGACTGTTGTAGAGAACAGAGGTTGGAGACATGTTTACAGAAGGACCATTGCAGAAAGTAGAGGTTGGAGACTCGGTTTCAGAAGGATCATACAGAGAGCAGAGTTTTGAAACTGAGGTGCAGAAGTACTGTGGCAGAGAGAAGAGGTTGGAGATTGGGGCGCTGAAGGACTGTAGCAGAGAGTAGAGGTTGGAGTCTGAGGTGCAGAAAGACTATTACAGAGAGCACAGGTTGGAGACTGTGGTGCAGAAAAACTGATATAGAAAGCAGAGTTTGGAGATTGGGGTGCAGACGGACCATTGCAGACAGCAGAAGTTGGAGCCTGGGGAGAAGATGGATCATTGCAGAGAGCAGATGTTGGAGACTGGGGTGCAAAATGACTGTTACAGAGAGCAGAGGTTGGAGACTGAGTTGCAGAAGGATCGTTACAGAGAGCAGAGGTTGGAGAGTGAGGTGCAGAATGACGGTTACAGAGAGCAGAGTTTTGAGACTGTGGTGCAGAAGAACTGATGTAGAAAGTAGAGGTGGGAGACTGGGTTGCAAAAGGACCCTTACAGAGAACAGAGGTTGGAGACTGCAGTACAGAAGGACTGTTTTAGAGAACTAGGTTGCAGACTGGGGTTAAGAGGTACCAATGCAGAGAGCAGAGGGTGGAGACTGGGGTGCAGAAAGAATGTTACAGAGAGCACAGGTTGAAGACTGAGGTGTAGAAGAAGTTTTAAAGAGAGCAGAGTTTGGAGACTGAGGTGGAGAAGGACTGTTACAGTATCAGAGGTATAAAATTGGGGTGTAGAAGGACCCTTACAGAGAGCAGAGTTTGGAGACTTCCTTACAGAAGGACTGTTACACAGAGCAGATCTCGGAGACTGCGGAGTAGCAGGACTGTTTCAGAGGACAAAAGTTGGAGACTGGGGTGGAGAAGAAATGTTACAGAGAGCAGAGTTTTGAAATTGGAGTGCAGAAGGATCTTACAGAGAGCAGAGTCTGGAGACTGTGGTGCAGAAGGACTGTTGCACAGAGCTGAAGTTGGGGACTGGGTTCCAGAAGGATCGTTTCAGAGAGCAGATTTTAGAGACTGAGGTGCAGATGGACTGTTACAGAGAGAAAAGTTTGGATACTGAGGTGCAGAAAGAAAGTTACAAAGAGCAGAGTTTGGAGACCGGTATGCAGAAGGACTGTTACAGAGAGCAGAGTTTGGAGACTGGGTTATAGATGGATCTTGCAGAGAGCAGAGTTTGGAGACTGGGGTGCAAAAGGAACGTTGCAGAGAGCAGATGTTGGAGACTTGGATAGAAAAGAATCGTTGCAGAGAGAAGGAGTTGGAGACTGGAGTGCATAAGGATCTTACAGAGAGCAGAGGTTCGTGACTAGGGTCAGAAGGACTGATGCCGAGAGCAGAGGTTGGAGACGGGGTGGAGAAAAATCATTGCAGAGAGAAGCGGTTAGAGACTGGGGTTCTGAAGGCCTGTTACAGAGAGCAGATTCGAGACTGGGTTGCAAAAATCCTGTTATAGAGAGCAGAGGTTAGAAACTATTCTGCAGAAGGACTGTTACAGAGAGCAGAGTTTGGAGACTGGGTTGCAGAAGGGTCTAACAGAGAGCAGAGGTAGGAGACTGAGGTGCAGAAGGATCGTTGCAGAGAGCAGAGTTTTTAGACTGAGTTGCTGAAGGACTGTTGCAGAGAGCAGATGTTGGAGACTGGTGTGCAGAAGGACTGTTACAGAGAGCAGAGTTTGGAGACTGTGCTGGAGAAGGATCCTTAAGGGAGCAGAGGTTGAAGAATCAGGTGCAGAAAGACTGATACAGAGGGTAGATATTGGAGACTAAGGTGCAGAAATAACGTTGCAGAATACAGAGTTTTGAGACTGAGATGCACAAGGATTGTTACAGAGAGCAGAGGTTGGAAACAGGGGTGCAGAAAGACTGTTGCAGATAGCGGATTTTGGAGACTGAGGTGCATAAGGACTGTTATAGAGAGCAGAGATTGGAGACTTGGGTGCAGAAGGACTGATACAGAAAGCAGAGATTAAAGTCTTAGGTGCAGAAAGACTGTTACCGAGAGCAGAGGTTGGATTCTGCATTACATGAGGACTGTTACAGAGAGCACAGGTTGGAGACTGGGGTGCAGAAAGTCTGTAAAAGAGAGCTTATGTTTGTAACTAGGGTGCCAAAAAACTGCTGCAGAGAGTAGATGTTGTAGACTGGGGTGGAGAAGAACTGTTGCAGAGAGCAGAGGTTGGAGACTGGGTTGTAAAAGGACTGTTACAGAGAGCAGAGTTTGGAGATTCAGGTGCAGAAGGACTGTTACAGGAAGCACACTTTGGAAATTGGGATGCAGAAGGACCGTTATAGAGGGCAGAGGTTGAAGAATGCGGTATAGGACTGTTACCAATAGCAGAGGTTTTAGACTAGGGTGTAGAAGGACTGTTACAGTGAGCAGAGGTTGGAGACTGAGGTGTAGAATTAGTGTTACAGAGATCAGAGTTTGGAGTCTGAGGTGCAGAAGGACTGTTACAGAAAGCAGAGGTTGGAAATTGGGGTGTAGAAGGACCATAACAGAGAGTCGAGGTTGGAGACTGCGGTACAGAAGGACTGTTACACAGAGCAGATCTCAGAGAACGGGGAGCAGAACTGTTGCAGAGGAAAGAAGTTGGAGACTGAGGTGGACAAGGAATGTTACAGAGAGCAGAGTTTAGTAACTGGAGTGCAGAAGGATCTTACAGAGAGCAGAGGTTGGAGACTGTGGTGCAGAAGGACTGTTGCACAGAGCAGAAGTTGGAGACGGGGTTTGGAAGGATCGTTGCAGACAGCAGATTTTAGAGACTGAGGTGCAGATGGACTGTTACAGAGAGGAGAGTTTGGAGACTGAGGTGCAGAAGGACAGTTACAGCGATCAGAGTTTTGAGACTGGTGTCAAGAAGGAGTGTTACAGAGAGCACAGGTTGGAGACTGGGGTTCAGATGGATCTTACAAAGAGCAGAGTTTAGATACTGGGTTGCAAAAGGACTGTTGCAGAGAGCAGATGTTGGAGACTGGGATGGACAAGAATCGTTGCAGAGAGAAGAGGTTGAAGACTGGAGTGCATAAGGATCTTACAGAAAGCAGAGTTTGTTGACTAGTGTGCAGGAATGTTGCCGAGAGCAGAGGTTGGAGACTGGTGTGGAGAAAAATCATTGCAGAGAAAAGAGGTTGGGGACTGGGGTTCTGAAGGCCTGTTACAGAGAGCAGAGGTTCGAGACTGGGTTGTAAAATTCCTGTTACAGAGAGTAGAGGTTGGAAACTGTTCTGTTGAAGGACTGTTACAGAGAGCAGAGTTTGGAGACTGGGTTGCAGAAAGGTCTTACAGAGAGCAGAGGTAGTAGACTAAGGTGCAGAAGGATCGTTGCAGAGATAAGAGTTTTTAGACTGAGTTTCTGAAGGACTCTTGCAGAGAGCAGAATTTGGAGACTGGTGTGCAAAAGAATTGTTGCAGAGAGCAGAGGTTGGAGAGAGCGGTGCAGAAGGATCTTACAGAGAGCAGAATTTGGAGACTGAGGTGCAGAAGGACTGTTGTAGAGATCAGAGGTTGGAGACTGGGGTGCAGTAGGATCATTGCAGAGAGCAGAGGTTAAAGACTGGGGTGCAGAAGGATCTCTGCAGAGAGCAGAGGTTAGAGACTTGCGTGCAGAAGGCCTGTTACAGAGAGGAGAGGTTGGAGACTAGGGTGCAGAAGGACTGGTAAAGAGGGCAGATTTTGAAGACTGGGTTGCTTAAGGATATTACAGAGAGCAGAGGTCAGAGACTAAGGTTCAGGTTGACTGTTACAGAGAGCAGTCATTGCAGATGAGGGTGCAGAACGATCGTAGAGAGCAGAGGTTTCAGACTGAGGTGCAGAAGGACTGTTACAGAAAGCAGAGGTTGTAAATTGGGGTGCAGAAGGACCGTTACAGAGAGCAGATGTTGGAGGCTACGGTATAGAAGGACTGTTACAGAGAGCAGAGGTGGGAGACTTGGGTTCAGAAAGACTGTTACAGAAAGCACAGGATGGAGACTGAGGTGAAGAAGGATAGACACAGAGAGCAGAGGTTGGAGACTGGGGTTCAGAAGTACTGATACAGAAAGCAGAGGTTGGAGACTGGGGTGCAGAAGGACCTTTACAAAGAGCAGAGTTTGGTAAATGTGCTAAAGAAGGACTGTTACAGAGAGCAGATATTGGAGAGTGGGGATCAGAAGGACTGTTGCAGAGGACAGAGTTTGGAAACTGGGGTGCCGAAGGACCCTTGCAGAAATTCGAGGTTGGCGACTAGGTTGGAGAAGGAATGTTAGAAAGAGCAGAGTTTGGAAACTGGAGTGCAGAAAGATCTTACAGAGAGCAGAGGTTGGATACTGTCGTGCAGAAGAACTGATGTAGAGAACAGAGGTTGGAGACTGGGGTCCAGAAAGATCATTGTTCGAGCAGAGTATGGAGACTGGGGTATAGAAGGACACTTGCAGTGAGCAGACGTTGGAGACTGGGGTCCAGAAAGATCGTTGCATAGAGCAGAGTTTGCAAACTGGGATGCAGAAGGTTGTTGCAGAGAGCAAAGTTTGGAGACTGAGGTGCAGAAGGACTGTAACAGAGAGCAGATGTTGGAGACTAGGGTTCAGATGGATCTTAGAGAGAGCAGAGGTTGGAGACTGAAGTGCAGAAGGATTTTAACAGACAGAAGAGGTAGGAGACTGGGGTGCAGAAGGTTCGTTTCAGACAACAGAGTATTCAGACTGTGGTGCAAAAGGACTGTTGCAGAGACCAGATTTTGGAGACATGGGTGTATAAGGACTTTTGCAGAGAGCAGAGGTTGGAGACTGGGGTTTAGAATGATCGTTACAGAGAGAAGAGATTAAAGACTGGTGTGGAGAAGGAATGTTACAGAGAGCAGAGTTGGGAGACTGGGTTGGGAAGGATCCAACAGAGAGCAGAGGTTGGTGACTGAAGTGAAAAAGTACCGTTACAGAGAGTATAGGTTGGAGACTGAGGTGCAGAAGGACCGTTGCAGAGAACAGAGTTTGCAGATTGAGGTGCAGAAAGATTGTTACAGCGAGCAGAGTTTGGAGACTGGGGTGCAGAAGGACTGTTGCAGAGAGCAGAGGTTGGCGACTGGAGTGCAGTAGGATTATTGCAGAGAGCAGAGTTGGAGATTGGTGAGCAAAAGGATCATTTCAGAGAGCAGATGTTGGAGACTTGGGTGCAGAAGGACTGATACACAGAGCAGAGTTTGAAGACTGGAATAAAAAAGGACCGTTGCAGAGAGTAGAGGTTGGAGACTGGGGTGGGAAAGGAATGTTACAGAGAGCAGAGTTTGGAAACTGGGGTGTAGAAGGATCTTACAGAGAGCAAAGTTTGGAGATTGGGGTTCAGAAAAACTGACAGAGAGCAGAGGTTAGAGACTGAGTTGCAGAAAAACTGTTACAGAAAGCAGAGTTTAGAGACTGTGGTGTACAAGGATCTTTGCAGAGATCAGAATTTTCAGACTGATGTACAGAATGACTGTTGCAGAGAGCAGATGTTGGAGACTGGGGTGCAGAAGGATCATTGCAGAGGCAGAGGCTAGAGACTGGGGTGCTGTAGGACCATTGCAGAGGTCACAGTTTGGGAACTGAGGTTCAGAAGGATTGTTTCAGAGAACAGAATTTGGATACTGGGTGCAGAAGGACTGTTTCAGATACCAGAGGTTGGAAACTGGGGTTTAGAAAGACTGTGGCAGAGAGCAGAGTTTGGAGACTGGGGTGCAGAAGAACTGTTACAGAGAGCAGATATTGGAGACAGGGTTGCAGAAGGATCTTACTGAGAGCAGAGGTTAGAGACTGAGGTGGAACAAGACTGTTACAGAGAGCAGATTTTGGAGACTGGGGTGCAGAAGGATCATTGCCGAGAACCGAGTTTTCAGACTGAGGTTCAGAAGGACTGTTGGAGATTACAGAGGTAGGAGACTGGGGTGCAGAAGGATCTCAGCAGGGAGCAGAGGATTGAGACTGGGGTGCAGAAGGACTGTTACAGAGAACAGAGTTTGGAGACTGCGGTGCAGGAGGCCTGTTATAGAGAGCAGAGTTTGGTGAAATGATGCAGAAGGACTGTTACAGAGGGCAGAGTTTGGAGACTGGGTTGCAGAAGGATCTTACAGAGAACAGAGGTTAGAGACTGAGGTGCAGAAGGACCATTGAAAAGAGCAGATGTGGAGACAGAGGTGCAGAAGGATTGTTACAGAGAGAAGAAGTTGAAGACTGGGTTGCAGAAGGACTGTTGCAGATAGCAGAGTTGGAAGAATGGGATGAAGAAGGACTGTTGCAGGGTGCAGGTGTTAGAGACTTGGGTGCAGAAGGACTGTTGAAGAGAGCAGAATTTGGAGACTGAGGTGCAGAATAACTGTTACAGAGAGCAGAGCTTTTAGTCTGGGGTTCAGAAGGACTGATACAGAAAGCAGAGGTTGGAGACTAGGGTGCAGAAGGGCCATTGCAGAGAGCAGAGTTCGGAGACTGCCATACAGTAAAACTGTTATAGAGAGCAGAGGATGGAGAATGGTTTATAGAAGAACTGTTTCAGAGTGCAGATGTTGGAGACTGGGGTTCAGAAGAACTGTTGCTGAGAGCAGAGTTTGGAGCCTGGGGTGCAAAAGAACTGTCGCAGAGAGTAGAGGTTGGAGACTGAGGTGCAGAAAGAATGTTACAGAGCGCAAAGGTTGGAGACTGGGGTGCAGAATTACTGATACAGAAAGCAGAGGTTGAGACTGGGTTGCAGAAGAACCGTTACAGAGAGCAGAGTTTGGAGACTGTAGTACAGAAGGACTATTGCAGAGAGCAGAGGTTAGAGAATGGGGTGCAGAAGGACTGTTAAAGAGAGCAGATGTTAGAGAATGGGGTGCAGAGGTAAGGGTGCAGAGTTCAGAGGTTGGAGTCAAAGGTGCAAAAGGATTGTTACAGAAAGCAGAGGTTGGAATCCGTGGTACAGAAGGACTTATACAGAAAGCAGAGGTTTGAGACTGGGGTGCATAAGGACCATTAGAGAGAACAGAGGTTGGAGACTGTGGTACAGAAGAACTGTTACAGAGAGCAGAGGTTTGAGACTGGAAAGTAGAAGGACTGTTGCAGAGAACAGATGTTGTAGACTGGGTTGCAGCAGGACCGTTGAGGAAAGCAGAGGTTGTAGACTAGGTTGGAGAAGAATGATACAGACAGCAGAGTTTGGAAACTGGGGTGCAGAAAGACCTTACAGAGAACAGAGGTTAGAGACTGGGGTGCAGAAGGAATGTTAAGGAGAGGAGACCTTGGAGACTGTGGTGCAGAAGGACTGTTGCAGAGAGTAGATGTTGGAGACTTGGGTGCATAACGACCGTTGCAGAGAGCAGAGGATGGAGACAGGGGACGGTTAAAGAGAGCAGAAGTTGGAGACTGAGTTGCAGAAGAATTGTTGAAGAGAGCAGAGGTGGAGACTGGGCTGCAGAAGGTTCGTTACAGAGAGAAGAGGTTGCAGACTGGCGTGCAGAAGGACTGTTTAAGAGAGCATAGTTTGGAGACTGGGGTGCAGAAGAATGTTGCAGAAAGAAGAGGTTGGAGACTGGGGTGCACAAGGACTGTTTCAGAGAGCAGAGGTTGGAGACTGAGATTCAGAAGGATTGTAACACAGAGCAGATGTTGGGTTGAAGAAATATGATACAGAAAGAAGAGGTGTGAGACTGGGGTGCAGAAGGACCGTTACTGAGAGCAGAGGTTGCAGACTGGCGTGCAGAAGGACTGTTATAGAGAGCAGAGTTTTGAGGCTGGGTTGAAGAAGGATTTTACAGAGAGAAGTGGTTGGTGACTGTGATGAAGGACGAATGTTACAGAGAGCAGTGTTTAGAGACTGGGGTGCAGAAGGATTGTGCAGAGAGCAGAGGTTTCAGACTTAGGTGCAGAAGGACTGTAATGAAGAGAAGAAGTTGGAGACTGAGTTGCAGCAGGACTGTTACAGAGAGCAGAGTTTGGTGAGGGAGGTGTAAAAAGACTGTTACAGAAAGCAGAGGTTGGAAATTGGGGTACAGAGGGACCGTTAAAAAGAGCAGAGGTTGGAGACTGCGGTATAGAAAGACTGTAACAGAGAGCAGAGGTTTGAGAATACGGTGCAGAAATACTGTTACAGAGAGCAGAGGTTGGAGACTGGGGTGACAGAAGGATTGTTACAGAGAGCAGAGGTTGGAGACTGGAATGCAGAAGGACTGTTAAACAGACCAGAGGTTAAAGACTGGGGTGTAGAAGGACTGTTGCAGAGAGCGAGGCTGGAGACTTGGGTGAAGAAGGACTGTTGCCAAGAACAGAATTTGGAGACTGAGGTTCAGAAGAACTTTTGCAGGAAGCAGATGTTGGAGACTGGCGTGCACAAAGTTCTTTGCAGAGAGCAGAAATTGGAGACTGCAGTACAGAAGGACTGTTGCAGGGAGCAGAGGTTGGAGACTACGGTACAAAACTATGTTTCCAGAGAGCAGATTTTGGATACTGTTTTTCAGAAGGACTGTTGCAAAGAGTAGAACTTGAAGAATAGGTTGCAGAAGGACTTTTGCAGATATCAGAGGTTGGAGACTGAGGTTCAGATAGATGGACAAAGAAAGCAGGGGTTGGAGACTGGCGTACAAAAGGACCTCTACAGAGAGCAGAGTTTGGAGACTGTGGTATAGAAGGACTGTTACAGAGAGCAGAGTTTGGAGACTGGGGTGCAGCAGGACCGTTGCAGAAAGCAGAGGTTGGAGACTGGCGTGGAGAAGGAATATTGCAGAGAGCAGTGTTTGGAAACTGGGGTCAGAAGGATCTTTCAGAGAGCAGAGGTTGGAGACTGGGGTGCAGAAGGATCGTTGCAGAGAGAAGAGTTTGGACACTGGGGATCAGAAGGACTGTTGCAGAGAGCAGATTTTGGAGACTGAAGTGCAGAAGGACTGTTTAGAGAGCAGATGTTGGAGACTGGGGTGCAGAAGGACTCTTGCAGAGAGCAGAGGTTGAAGACAGAGGTGGAGAAGGACTGTTACACAGAACAGATTTTGAAGACTGGGATGCAGAAGGACTTATGCAGAGAGCAGAGTTTTAAAACTGAGGTACAGAAACATCATTGCAGAGAGCAGAGGTGGAGACTTGGCTGCCGTAGGACTGTTACACAAAATACACGTTGCAGACTCGGTTTCAGAAGAAATTTTGCAGACAGCAGAGGTTGGAGACTGGGGCGCATAAGGATTGTTGCAGACAGCAGAGTTTGGATATGAGGTTCAGAAGGACTGTTAGAGAGAGCAGAGGTTGTAGACTGGGGTGCAGAAGGTCTGATACAGAAAGCAGAGTTTGGAGACTGGGGTGCAGAAGGACCATTACAGAGAGAAGAGTTTGAAGACTGTGGTACAGAAGGAGTGTTACAGAGCGTAGAGGGTGGCAACTCGGGTGCAGAATGAGTGTTGTAAAGAACAGAGTTTGGAGACTGAGGTGCAGAAGTACTGTTACAGAGAGCAGAGTTTTTAGACAAGGTTGCAGAAGGATCTTACAGAGAGCAGAGATTGTAGACTGAGATGCAGAAGGACTGTTACAGAGAGCAGATGTTGGAGACTGGGGTGCAGAAGGATTGTTATAGCGAACAGACTTTAGAGACTGGGGTGCAGAAGACTTGTTACGGAGAGGAAATTTGGGAGTAGGCGTGCAGAAGGACTGTTACAGAGGGCAGAGTTTGGAGGCTGGGTTGCAGAAGGTACTTACAGAGAGCAGTTGTTGGAGAGTGAGGTGCAGAGGGACTGTTACAGAGAGTAGATGTTGTAGACTGAGGCACAGAAATATTGTTACAGAGAGCAGATTTTGGAGACTTGGGTGAAGAAAGACTGTTTCAGATATCAGAGGTTGGAGAATGGGGTGTAGAAGGACTGTTGCAGAAACCAGAAGTTGGAATCTGGGGTGCTGAAGGATTGTTGCAGAGAGCAGATATAGGAGACTGAGATGCAAAAGGACTGTTACAAAGAGCAGAGGTGTGCGACTGGGGTGCAGAAGAAATAATACAGAGAGCAGAGTTTCAAGACTGGGGTGCAGAAGGCCTGTTATAGAGAGCAAAGTTTGGAGATTGGAGTGCAGAAGGGCTGTTAGAGAGAGCAGAGTTTGGAGACTGGGTTGCAGAAGGATCTTACGTAGAGCAGAATTTGGAGACTGAGGTGAAAAAAGAAATGTTACAGAGAGCAGAGTTTGGAGACTGGGTTGCAGAAGGATCATTGGAGACAGCAGAGTTTTAGGACTGAGGTGCAGAAGGACTGTGGCAGAGATCAGATGTTGGAGAGTTGGGTGCAGAAGGACTGTTGCAGAGAGCAGATGCTGGAGACTGGGAAGAAAAAGGATCATTGCAGAGAGCAGAGGTTGGACACTGGGGTGCAGAAGGACTGTTACACAGAGCAGAGGTTGAAGACTGAGGTGAAGAAAGACTGTTACAGAGAGCAGATTTGGGAGACAGGGGTGCAGAACTGATACAGATCAGAAGTTGGAGACTGAGGTACAGAAGAACTGTTACAGAGAGCAGAGGTTGGAGACTCGCATGCAGAAGGATTATTGCAGTAAGCAGAGTTTTCAGAATGATGTACAGAAGAACTGTTGCAGAGAGCAGATGTTGGAGATTAGGGTGCACAAGGACTGTTGCAGCTAGCAGACGTTGAAGACTTGGGTGCAGAGTGATCGTTGCAGAGAGCAGACTTTGGAGACTGGGGTGCAGAAGGACTGATACAGAGAGCAGAGTTTAGAAACTGGGGTGCAGAAGGTCTTTTACAGAGAGCAGAGTGTTGAGACTGGGTTGCAGAAGGATCTTACATTGAGCAGAGGTTGGAGACTGAGGTGTAGAAGCACTGTAACAGAGAGTAGCGGTTGGAGACTCAGGTGCAGAAGGACCATTGCAGAGAGCAGAGGTTGTAGACGCAATTGCACAAGGCTTGTTAGAGAGAGCAGAGGTTGGAGACTGGGGTCTAGAAAAACTGTAGCAGAGAGCAAAGGTTGGAGACTAAGGTGCAGAGGGACAGTTACACAGAGCACAGGTTTGTGAATGGGGTGCGGAAGGACTGATACAGAAAGCAGAGGTTGGAGACTCAGGTGTAGAAGTACCCTTACAGAGAACAGATGTTTGAGAATGCAGTACAGAAAGACTGTTATAGAGAGCAGAGGTTGGAGACTGGGGTGTAAAGGACTGTTGCAGAGAGATGAGGATAAAGACTGGGGTGCAGTAGGACTGTTGCAGAGAGCAGAGGTTGCAGACTGACTTGCAGAAGGACTGTTACAGAGGGAAGAGTTTTGAGACTGTGGTGCAAAACGACAGATACAGGAAGCAGAGGTTGGATACTTGGGTGCATTAGGACCCTTACGGAGAACAGCAGTTGGAGACTGTGGTAGCGAAGGACGGTTACAGAGAACAGAGGTTGGAGAATGGGGTGCAAAAGAACTGATGTAGAGACCAGATGTTGGAGACTGAGTTGCTGAAGGATTGTTGGGGCGAGCAGAGTATGGAGACTCGGTGTAGAAGGACTGTTCCAGCGAGCAGAGTTTGGAGACTGGGGTGTAGAAGAACTGTTTCAGAGATCAGATTTTGGAAACTTGGGTCTAGAAGGACTGTTGCATAGAGCAGAGTTTGGAGACTGAGGTACAGAAGGACTGTTAAAGAGAGCAGAGGTTGGAGACTGAAGTGCAGAAGGATTATTGCAGAGAGCAGATTTTTCAGAATGAGGTACAGAAGAACTGTTGCAGAGAGCAGATTTTGGAGACTGGGGTTCAGAAGGACTGTTGCAGAAAACAGAGGTTTGAGACACAGGGTGCAGAAGGATCGTTGCAGAGAGCGGATGTTGGAGACTGGGGTGCAGAAGGACGGTTGCAGAAAGCAGAGTTTGGAGACTGAGTTGAAGAAGGACTTTTAAGAGAGCAGTGGTTGGAGACTGGGGTGCAGAAGGACTGATACAGAAAGCAGAGTTTGGAGACTGGGGTGCAGAAAGTTTGTTGCAGAGAGCAGAGTTTGAAGACTGGGGTGCAGAATAACTGTTGCAGAGAGCAGATGTTGGAGACTTGGGTGCAGAAGGATTGTTGGTGTGAGCAGAATATGGAGACAGGGGTGTAGAAGGACTGCTGCAGAGAACAGAGGTTGCAGTCTGAGGTGCAGAAGGACCATTGCAGAAAGCAGAGGTTGGAGACTCGTGTGCAGAAGGAGTGAAACATAACGCAGAGTTTGGAGACTCGGGTGTAGAAGGACTTTTACAGAGAGCAGAGGTTTGAGACTGCCATACAGAAGGACTGCTACAGAGAGCAGAGGTTGAAGACTGGGGCACAGAGGGATTGTTGCAGAGAGCACAAGTTGCAGAGTCAGGTGCAGATGGACTGTTACATAGAGCAGAGTTTGGAGACTCTGGTGCAGAAAGACTGATACAGAAAGCAGAGTTTGAAGACTAAGGTGTAGAAGGACTGTTGCATAGAGAGCAGAGTTTGGAGACTGCGTTGGAGAAGGACTGTGGCAGACAGCAGATGTTGGAGACTGAGGTGCAGAAGGAATGTTGCAGAGAGCAGAAATTAGAGACTGGGGTGCATATGGACTATTGCAGAGAGAAGAGGTTGCAGACTGAGTTGCAGAAAGCCTGATACAGACAGCAGAGTTTTGAGAATGTGGTGTAAAAGAACTGATACAGAAAACAGAGGTTGGATAATGTGGTGCAGAAGTACCCTTACAGAGAACAGAGTTTGAAGATTGCAGTACGGAACAACTGTTACAGAGAGCAGAGGTTTTAGACTTGGGTGCAGAATAACTATTGTAGCGATCATAATTTGAAGACTCGGGTGCAGAAAGACCATTGCAGAAAGCAGAGGTTGGAGACTGGGTTTCAGAAGGATCTTACAGAGAGCAGAGTTTGAACACAGAGGTGCAGAAGTACTGTTGCAGAGTGCAGAGGTTGGAGATTAGGGCGCAGTAGGACTGTTGCAGAGAACAGAGGTTGGAGTCTGAGGTACAGAAGGACTGTTACAGAGAGCAGAGGTTGGAGACTGGGGTGCAGAATGACTGATAAATAAAGCAGAGTGTAGAGAATCGGGTGCAGAAGGACCGTTACAGAGAGCAGAGGTTAGAGACTGGGTTGGAGAAGAACCCTTACAGAGAACAGAGTTTGAAGACTGCGGTACAGAAGAACTGTTGTTGAGAACAAGGTTGGAGTCTCGGGTGCAGAGGGACCATTGCAGAGAGCAGTGGTTGGAGACTGCAGTACAGAAGGACTTTTACAAAGATTAGAATTGGAGACTCGGGTGGAGAAGAACTGTTGCAAAGAGCAGAGATTGCAGAGTGAGGTGCAGAAGGACTGTTACAAAGAGCAGAGTTTGAAGACTGTGGTGCAGAAGGACTCATACAGAAAGCAGAGGTTGGAGAATGGGGTGAAGAACGACCCTTACAGAGAACAGAGGTTGAAGACTGCTGTACAGAAGTGTTTTTGAAAACAAGGTTGGAGACTGGGGTGAAGAGGGACCATTGCAGAGAAAAGAGGTTGGAGACTGGGGTACAGAATGATCTTACAGAGAGCAGAATTTGGAGATTGGGGTATAGAAGGACTGTTCCAGAGAGCAGAGGTTGGAGACTGGGCTGCAGAAGGACTGTTGCAGAGAGCAGTTTCTGAAGTCTGAGTTGCAGAAAGACTGTTGCAGAATAGACGTTGGAGACTGGGGTGCAGAAGGATCGTTGCAGAGAGCAGATCTTGGAGACTAGGGTATTGAAGGACTGTTCCAGAGAGCAGAAGTTGTAGACTGGGCTGCAGAAGGACTGTTGCAGAGAGCAGTTTTTGAAGTCTGAGTTGCAGAAAGACTGTTTCAGAGAGCAGAGTTTGGAGACTGGGGTGCAGAAAGACTGATACAGAGAGCCGAGGTTGGAGACTGAGGTGCAGAAGGAAAGTTACAGAGAGCAGAGCTTGGAGAATGGGGTGCAGAAGGACTGATACCTAAAGCACAGGTGAAAGACTGGGGTCAAGAAGGACCCTTACAGAGAGCAGAGGTACGAGACTGCAGTACAGAAGGACTGTTACAGAGAGCAGATATTGAAGACTGTGGTACAGAAAGGCTGTTGTCGAGAAGAGAACTTGGAGACTGGGGTGCATAAAGACCGTTGCTGAGAGCAGAGGTTGAAGACTGATGTGCAGAAGGATTGTTACAGAGAGTAGAGTTTGGAGATTTGGGTGCAGAAGGATCTTCCAGAGAGCTGAGGTAGGGGACTGGGGTACATAAGCACTGTTGCAGAGAGCAGAGTTTGGAGACTTGGGTGCAGAAAGATCATTGAAGAGAGAAGAGGTTGGAGTCTGTGGTTTACAAGGATCGTTGCAGGGATCAGAGTTTGGAGACTGGGTTGCAGAAGGACTGTTGCAGAGAGGAGAATTAGGAGACTTAGGTGCAGAAGGCCTGTTAAAGAGAGAAAAAATTGAAGACTGGGGTGCATAAGGACTGTTACAGGAAGCAGAGTTTGGAGACTGGGTAGTAGAAGGATCTTACAGAGAGCAGAGGTTGGAGAATGACGTGCAGAAGGAGTGTTACATAGAACAGAGTTTGGAGACTGGGGTGCAGAAGGATCGATGCAGAGAGCAGAGTGTTCAGACTGAGGTGCAGAAAGACTATTGCAGACAGCTGTTGTTCGAGACTGGGGTGCAGAAAGACTGTTGCAAAGAGAAGATGTTTGAGACTTGGGTGCAGAATGATCATTCCAGAGAGCAGTGATTGTAGACTGGGGTGTAGAACGCCTGTTACAGATTGCAGAATTTGGAGAAGGGGTGAAGTAGGACTGTTACAGAGAGCAGAGTTTGGGGATTGGGTTGCAGAAGGATCTTACAGACAGCAGATATTGGAGACTGAGGTGCAAAAAGACTGTTACAAAGAGTAGAGGTTAGAGACTGAGGTGCAGAAAGACCAATGCAGAGAGCAGAGTTTGGAGACTGAGGTACAGAAAGAAGAACTGTTGAAGAGCAGAGGTTGGAGACTTGGGTGTAGAAGGATTGTTGCAGAGAGCAGAGGTTGTAGATTGGGGTGCAGTAGTCTGTTGCATAGAGCAGAATTTCAAGACTGAAGTTCATAAGTGCTGTTACAGAGAGCCGAGGTTGGAGTCTTGAGTGCAAAAGGACTGACACAGAAAGCAGAGTTTGGAGTCTGGGGTGCAAGAGGACAGTTACAGAGAGCAGAGGTTGGAGACTGCAGTACAGAAGGACTGTTACACAGAGCAGACGTTGGAGAGTGGGGTGCAGAAGGACAGTTACAGAGAGCACAGTTTTAAGACTGGGGTGAAGAAGAAATGTTGCAGAGAGCAGAGGTTGGAGACTGGGGTGCAGAAGGACTTTTGCAGAGAGCAGAGGTTTGAGTCTGAGGTGCAGAAGGACAGTTGCAGAGAGCAGAGTTCGGGGAATGCAGAACAGAAGGACTGTTACAGAGAGTAGAGGTTGGAGACTGGGGTGCAGAAGGAATGTCACAGAGAGTAGAGTTTGGAAACTGGGTTGCAGAAGAATCTTATAGACACCAGAGGTTGTAGACTGTGGTGCAGAACGACTGATGCAGAGAGCAGACGTTGGAGACTGGGGTTCAGAAGGATTATTGCAGAGAGTAGAGGTTGGAGACTTGGGTGTAGAAGGACTGATGAAGAGAGCAGTGGTCTGAGATTGGGGTGCAGAAGGACTGTGGAAGAGAGCAGAAGTTGGAGACTGAGGTGCAGAAGGACTGTTACAGAGAGCAGAGGTTGAAAACTGGGGTGCAGAAGAACTGATACAGAAAGCAGAGTGTGGAGACTGGGGTGCAGAAGGACTTTTCAAAGAGCAGAGGTTGGAGACTGGGGTGGAGAAGGAATGTTGTAGAGAGCAGATGTTGAAGACTGAGGTGCAGACAGACTGTTAGAGAGAGCAGTGGTTGAAGCCTGGGTGCAGAAGGACTGATACAGAAAGCAGAGTTTGGAGTCTGGGTTGCAGAGGATCGCTACAGTGAGAAGAGTTTGGAAACTGCAGTACATAAGGACTGTTACAGAGAGTAGAGTTTGGAGACTAGGGTGGAAAAGGACTTTTGGAAAGATCAGATGTTGGAGACTTGGGTTCAGAAGGACTGTTGCAGAGAGGAGGTTGAAAACTGGGGTGCAGATGAACTTTTGCAAGGAGGTGAGGTTCAAGATTTGGGTGCAGAGAGTGTTGCAGAGAGCAGATGTCGGAGTCTGTCGGTGGCGAACGACTTTTGCAGAGAGAAGAATTTGGAGACTGAGGTGCAGAAGGACTGTTACAGAGAGAAGAAGTTAGAGACTTGAGTGCAGAAGGACTGATACAGAAAGGAGAGGTTGGAGACTGCGGTGCAGAGGTACCATTACAGAGAGTAGAGTTGGAGACTGGGGTGCAGAATAACTGTTGTAGAGAACAGAGGTTGGAGACTGGGGTGCAGAAGGACCATTGGAGAAAGCAGAGTTTGGAGACTGGGTTTCAAAGGATCTTACAGGGAGCAGAGGTTTGAATCTGAGGTGCAGGAGAATGTTACAGAGAGCAAAGTTTGGAGACTGGGGTTCAGAAAAACTGATACAGAAAGCAGAGTTTGGAGACTGGGGTGCAGAAGGACCATTACAGAGAGCAGAGGTTTGAGACTGCAGTACAGAAGGTCTGTTGCAGAGAGAAGATTTTGGAGACTGGATTGCAGAAGGAGTGTTGCAGAGAGCATGGTTGAAGACTGGGGTGCAGAAGGGCTGTTGCAGAGAGAACAGGTTGCAGAGTGAGGTGCAGAAGGACTGTAACTGAGAGCAGAGTTTGGAGACTGTAGTGCAGAAGGACTGATACAGAAAAGAGAGGTTGGAGACTGGGGTGAAGAAGGACCCTTACAAACAACAGAGGTTGAAGACTGTGGTACAGAAGAACTGTTTTGGAGAACAGAGTTTGAAGACTTGGGTGCAGAAGGACCATTGCACATTGCAGAGGTTGGAGATTTGGGTGTAGAAGGCCTGTTAAAGAGAGCAAACCTTGGAGACTGGGGTGCACAAGGACTGTTAAAATGAGCAGAGTTTGGAGACTGGGTAGTAGAAGGATCTTACAAAGAGCAGAGGTTTGAGACTGACGTTCAGAAGGAGTGTTACATAGAATAGAGTTTGGAGACTAGGGTGCAGGAGGATCGTTGCATAGAGCAGAGTATTCAGACTGAGGTGCAGAAGGACTATTTCAGATAGCTGTTGTTCGAGACTGGGGTGCAGAAAGACTGCTGCAGAGAGAAGAGGTTTGAGACTTGGGTGCAAAATGATCATTCCAGAGAGCAGTGATTGTAGACTGGGGTGTAGAACGCCTGTTACAGATTGCAGAATTTGGAGAAGGGGTGAAGTAGGACTGTTACAGAGAACAGAGTTTGGGGATTGGGTTGCAGAAGGATCTTACAGTCAGCAGAGGTTAGAGACTGAGGTGCAGAAAGACCAATGCAGAGAGCAGAGTTTGGAGACAGAGGGACAGAAGGACTGTTGAAGAGCAGAGGTTGGAGACTTGGGTGTAGAAGGACTGTTGAAGAGAGCAGAGGGTGTATATTGGGGTGCAGAAGGACTGTGGAAGAGAGCAGAATTTGAAGACTGAGGTTCATAAGGACTGTTACAGAGAGCAGAGGTTGGAGACTTGAGTGCAGAAAGACTGATACAGAAAGCAGAGTTTGGAGTCTGGGGTGCAAGAGGACAGTTACAGAGAACAGAGGTTGGAGACTGCAGTACAGAAGGACTGTTACACAGAGCAGAGGTTGGAGAGTGGGGTGCAGAATGATAGTTACAAAGAGCACAGTTTTGAGACTGGGGTGAAGAAGAAATGTTGCAGAGAGCAGAGGTTGGAGACTGGGATGCAGAAGGTCTTTTGCAGAGAGCAGATTTTAGAGACAGGGTTGCAGAACGACCCTTACAGAGAACAGAGGTTGGATACTGTGGTATAGGAGCACTGTTACAGGGATCAGAGGTTGGAAACTGGGGTGCAGAATTACTGTTGTAGAGAACAGAGTTTAGAGAGTGGGGTGCAGATGTACCATTGCAGATAGCAGAGGTTGCAGACTGGGTTTCAGAAGGATCATACAGAGAGCAGAGTTTGAACACAGAGGTGCAGAAGGACTGTTTCAAAGAGCAGAGGTTGGAGATTGGGGCACAGTAGGACTGTTGCAGAAAGCAGAGGTTGGAGTCTGAGGTGCAGAAGGACTGTTAAAGAGAGCAGAGTTTAGAGACCGGGTTGCAGAAGAACTGATACAGAAAGCAGAGTTTGGAGACTGGGGTGCAGATAAACCGTTACAGAGAGCAGAGGTTGAGACTGAAGTACAGAAGGACCATTACAGAGAGAAAAGGGTGGAGACTGGGGTGGAAAAAGACTGTTGTAGAGAACAGATTTTAGAGACTGGTGTGCAGACGGACTTTTGCAGAAAGCAGAGTCTGGAGACTGTGGTGCAGAAGGACTGATAAAGAAAGCAGGGTTTGGAGAATGGGGTGCAGAAGGAAGCTTATAGAGAACAGAGGTTGAAGACTGCGGTACAGAAGAACTGATGTAGAGAACAAGGTTGGAGACTTGGGTGCAGAGGGACCATTGCAGAGAGTAGACGTTTGAGTCTGGGCTGCCAAAGGATTTTTGCAGAGAGCAGACGTTAGAGACTGGGGTGCAGAAAGATTCTACAGAGAGCAAAGATTGAAGAATTAGGTGCAGAAGGACTGTTGCAGAGAGCAGATGTTGGAGACTGGGGTGCAGAAGAACGTGCAGAGTGCAGTGTTTGGAGACTGGGGTGCAGAAGGACTGTTGCAGAGAGCAGAGGTTGGAGACTGGGATGCAAAAAGACTGTTACAGAGAGCAGAGGTAGAAGCCCTGGGGTGTAGAATGACGGATACAGGAAGCAGAGTTTGGAGACTGGGGTGCAGCAGGACCGTTTCAGTGTATAGAGGTTGGAGACTGCGGAATAGAAGGATTGTTAGAGAGAACAGAGGTTGGAGACAGGTGTGCAGAAAGATATTACAGAGAGCAGAGGTTGGAGACTGTGGTGCACTAGGATTGTTGCAGAGAGCAGAGGTTGGAGACTGTGGTGCTGAAGGATCGTTGCAGAGAAGAGGTTGGAGACTGAGGTGCAGGAGGCCTGTTAGAGAGAGAAGAGCTTGAAGACTGGGGTGCAGATGGCCTGTAACATAGAGCAGTGTTTGGAGACTGGGTGGCAGAAGGATCTTACAGAGAGCAAAGGTTGTTGACTGAGGTGCCGTAGGACTGTTACAGAGAGCAGATGTTGGAGACTCGGGTCCAGAAAGATCGTTGCAGAGAGCAGAGTTTCAGATTGATGTTTAGAAGGATTGTTGAAGAGAACAGAGGTTGGAGACTTGGGCGCAAAAGAATCGTTACAGAGAGCAGAGGGTGGAGACTGGGGGTGCCAAAGGACTGTTTCAGAGAGCAGAGGTTGGAGACTTGGGTTCAGAAGGACTGTTACAGAGAGAAGAGTTTGGAGACTGAGGTTCAGATGGACCGTTTCAGAGAGCAGAGGTTGGAGACTGAGGTGTAGAAGGATGTTAAAGAGAGCAGAGGTTGGAGACTGGGATGCAGAAGGACTGATACAGAAAGCAGAGGTTGGATACTCAGGTGCAGAAGGACCCTTACAGAGAGCAGAGGTTGGAGACTGAGGAGCAGAAAGACTGTTGCAGAGAGCAGAGGTTTCAGACTGAGTTTCAGAAATACTGTTACAGCGGGCAGAGTTTAGAGACTTTGGTGGAAAACGACTGATACAGAAAGCAGACTTTGGATACTGGGGTGCATAAAGACCCTTATGAAGAACAGAGGTTGGAGACTGCGGTACAGAAGGATTGTTACATAGAGCAGAGTTGGAAACTAGGGTGCAGAAGAACTTTTGTAGAGAACAGAGGTTGGAACTGGGTTGCAGGAGGATCGTTGGGGCGAGCAGAGTATGGAGACTGGGGTGTAGAAGGACTGTTGCAGAGAGCAGAAGTTGTAGACTGGGGTTTAGAAGGACTGTTGCAGAGAGCAGATGTTGGAGACGGGTGCAGAAAGACTGTTGCATAGAGCAGAAGTTGGAGACTGAGGGTGCAGAAGGATGGTTAGAGAGACCACACGTTGGAGACTGGGGTGCAGAAGGACTTTTACAGAGAGCAGACGTTGGAGACTGGGGTGCAGAAGGATCGTTGCATGGAGCAGAGTTTGGAGACTGGGGTGTAAGAGGATCGTTAAAGAGAGCAGATTTTGGAGACTGTAATGCAGAAGTACTTTTACAGAGAGCAGAGGTTGAAGACGGGGGTGCAGTAGGACATTTACAGAGAGAACATGTTGGAGACTGATGTGCAGAAAAACTGTTTCAGAGAGCAAAGTTTGGAGACTGGGGTGCAGAAGGAGTGTTTAAGAGAGCAGAGGATGCAAACTGAAGTACAGAAGACCCTTACAGAGACCAGTGTTTGGAGACAGCGGTACAGAAGGACTGTTACAGAGAGCATAGTTGGAGACAGGTGTTCAGAAAGATCTTACAGACAGCATAGTTTGGAGACTGGGGTGCAGAAGGACTGTTGCGGAGAGCAGAGGTTGGAGACTGGGCTGCAGAAGGCCTGTTACAAAGAGCAGTGCTTGGAGACTGAGGTGCAGAAAAATCTTTGCTGAGAGCAGAGTTTTCAGACAGAGGTGCAGAAAAACTGTTACAGAAAGCAGAGGTTAGAGACTGGGGTGCAGAAGCCCGGTTACAGAGAGCAGAGGTTTTAGACTAAGGTGAAGAGGACTGCTGCAGAGAATAAAGGTTGGAGCCTGAGGTGCATAAGGAGTGTCACAGAGAGCAGAAGTTGGAGACAGGGGTGCAGAAGGACTGATACAGAAAGCAGAGCTTGTTGACTGGGGTGAAGAAGGACTGTTTCAGAGAGCAGAGGTTGGAGACTGAGGTGGAGAACGACTATTACAGGGAGGAGAGTTTGGAGAATGTGGTCCTGATGTACTGATACTGAAACCACGGTTGAAGACTGGGGTGCAGAAGGACCCTTACAGAGAACAGAGATGGGAGACTGTGGTACGGAAGTACTGTTACATTGAGCAGAAGTTGGAGACTGGGGTGCAGAATAATTGTTGTAGAGAACAGAGTTTGGAGACTGTGGTTCAGAAGGACCATTGCAAATAGCAGAGGTTGGAGACTGGGTTTCAGAAAGATTATACCGAGAGCAGAGTTCGGCCACTGAGGTGCAGAAACACTGTTGCAGAGAGCAGAGGTTGGCGATTGAGGCACAGTAGGACTGTTGCAGAGAGCAGAGGTTAAAGTCTGAGGTTCAGAAGGACTGTTACAGAGAGCAGAGTTTAGAGACGGGGTGCAGAAGGACTGATACAAAAAGCAGATTTTGGAGACTGGGGTGCACAAGAACCGTTACAGAGAGCACAGGTTGGAGAATGCAGTACAGAAAGACGGTTACAAAGATAAATGGTTGGAGACTGGCGTGGTAAATGACTGTTGCAGAGAGTAGATTTTGGAGACTGGGGTGCAGAAGGACTGTTGCAGCGAGCAGAGGTTTAAGACTAGGCTGCAGCAGGACTCTTTCAGAGAGCAGAGGTGGCAGAGTGAGGTACAGAAGCACTGATACAAAGAGCAGAGTTTGGAGACTGTGGTGCAGAAGGACTGATACAGAAAGCAGAGGTTGGAGAATGGGGTGCAGAAAGACCCTCACAAAGAGCAGAGTTTGGAGATTGATGTTCAGAAGGACTGTTACAGAGAGCAGAGGCTGGAGACTGGTGTGGAGAAGGAATGTTGCAGAGTGCAGTGTTCGGAGACTGGGGTGGAGAAAGACTGTTGTAGAGAGCAGATGTTTGAGACTGGGGTGCAGATTTACTATTGCAGAGAGCAGAGGTTGGAAACTGGGGTGCAGTAGGACTATTGCAGAGAGCAGAGTTTGCAGACTAAGGTGCAGAAGGACTGTTAAAGTGAGAAGAGTATGGAGACTGTAGTGCAGAACGATTGTTACAGAGAGCAGATTTTGGAGACTGGGGTGAAGAATTATCTTAGAGAGAGCAGAGGTTGGAGACTGGGGTGCAGAAAAAGCTTTACAGAAAGCAGAGGTTGGAGATGAGGTTCAGAAGGACTGTTATAGAGAGCAGAGGTTGGAGACTGGGGTGAAGAAAGACTGATACAGAGAGCAGAGTTTGGAGACTGCGGTACAGCAGGATTGTTACAGAGAGCAGAGTTTGTAGACTGCGGTGCAGAAGGACTGTTTCAGAAAACAGAGTTTGGAGACTGGTGTGCAGAATGACTGATACAAAGAACATATTTTTGAGACTGGTGTTCAGAATTACTGTTACATAGAGTAGATGTTGGAAACTGCGGTGCAGAAGGATCTTACAGAGAGTAGAGCATGGAGACTAGGGTGCAGAAGGACTGTTGTAGAGTGCAGAGGCTGGAGACAGGGGTGTAGAATGATCGTTGCAGAGAGAAGAGTTTTGAGACTTGGATGCAGAAGGCCTATTAAAGAGAGCAGAGTTTGAAGAATGGGGTGGAGAGGGATTGTTATAGAGAACAGAGTTAGGAGACTGGGTGGAAGAAGGATCTTCAAGAGAGCACAGTTTGGAGACTGAGGTGCAGAAGGACTGTTACAGAGAGCAGTGGTTGAAGACTGTGGTCAGAAGGATCGTGCAGAGAGCAGAGGTTTAAGACTGAGATGTAGAAGGACTGTTACAGAGAGCAGAGGTTGGAGACTGAGGTGCAGAAGGAGTGTTACATGGAGCAGATTTTAAAGACTGTGTTGCAGAAGGATCTTACATAGAGCAGAGTTTGGAGATTTAGGTGCAAAGGATTGTTGCAGAGAGCAGATTTTTCAGACTAAGATGCAGAAGGACTGTTGCAGAGAGCAGATGTTGTAGACTGGGGTGCAGAAAGACCGCTACAGAGAGCAGAGGTTGGAAACTGGCTTGCAGAAGGCCTGTTACAGAGAGCAGAGTTTTGAGGCTGTTTTGCAGAAGGACTGTTACAGAGAGCAGAGTTATGAGTCTGGGTTTCAGAAGGATCTTACAGAGAGCAGTGATTGGAGACTGAGGTGCAGAAGAACTGTTGCAGAGAGCAGAGTTTGGAGAATAGGTTACAGAAGGACTGTTGCAGAGAGTAGATGTTGAAGACTGTTGTTCAGAAGGACTGTTTCAAAGAGCAGAGGTTGAAGAATGGGGTGCAAAAGGACTTTTGCAAAGACCAGAGGTTCGAGACTGAGCTTCAGAAGGACTGTTACAGAGAGCAGAGGTTGGAGACTGTTGTGAAGAAGGACTGATAAAGAAAGCAGAGGATGGAGACTGGGGTGCAAAAGGACCTTTACGGAGAGCAGAGTAATGAGACTTCAGTATAGAAGGACTGTTTCAGAGACCAGAGTTTGGATATTGGAGAGCAGAAAGACTGTTGCAGAGGAAAGAGGTTAAAGACTGGGGTTCAGCTGGACCGTTGCAGAAAGAGCAGATTTTTGAGACTGGTGTTCAGAATTACTGTTACATAGGTTGGAGACTAGGGTTCAGAAATAATTTACAGAGAGCAGAGTTTGGAAACTGGGGTGCAGAAGAATCTTACAGAGAGCAGAGGTTGGAGATTGATGTGCAGTTGGATTCTCAGAGAGCAGAGTTTGGAGACTGGGGTGCAGAAGTACTGTTGAAGAGATCAGATGTTGGTAACTAGGGTGCAGACGGAATGTTGCAGAGAGCAGAAATTGGAGACTGGGGTGCAAAAGGACTGTTGCAGAGAGCAGAGTTTGGAGACTGAGGTGCAGAAAGACTTTTATATAGAGAAGAGGTTTGAGACTGTGCTGCCGAAAGACTGTTACAGAGAGCAGAGTTTGGAGACTGGGTTCCCGAAAAATCTTACAGTGAGCAGAGGTTGGAGACTGAGATTCAGTTGGAGTGTTAAAGAGAGCAGTGGTTGGAGACTGGGGTGCAGAAGGATTTTGGAGAGCAGAGGTTTCAGACTGAGGTGCAGAAACACTGTTACAGAGAGCAGAGATGGGAGGCTGAGGTGTAGAAGGACTGTTACAGAGAGCAGAGTTAGGAGACTGAGGTTCAGAAGAACTTTTACAAAAAGCAGAGGTTGGAAATTGGGGTGCAGATGGACCGTTACAGAGACCAGAGTTTGGAGTCTGCGGTATAGAAAAACTGTTACAGAGAGCAGAGGTTTGAGACTGGGGTGCAAAAGGACTGTTACAGAGAGCAGAATTTAGAGACTGGGGTGCAGAAGGATTATTGCAGAGCACAGAATTTTTAGACTGAGGTGCAGAACGACTGTTGCAGAGAACAGTTGTTGGAGACTTGGGTGCAGATGGACTGTTTCAGAGAGCAGACATTGGAGATTGGGGTGAAGAAGGATCGTTGTAGAGAGCAGAGGTTTGAGACTGGGGTGCAAAAGGACTGTTACAGAGAACAGAGGTTGCTGACTGGGTGCAGAAGGCCTGTTACAGAAGAGTTTGGAGAAAGGGTGCAGAAAGACTGTTACAGAGGGAAGAGTTTGAAGACTGGGTTGCAGAAAGATGTTACACAGAGCAGAGGTTGGAGACTGAGGTGCAGAACGACTGTTACAGAGAGTAGAGGTTGGAGACTGAGGTACAGAAGGATTGTTAAAGAGAGCAGATGTTGGAGACTGGGGTGCAGAAGGACTGTTTCAGATACCAGAGGTTGGAGACTGGGGTGTAAAAGGACTGTTGGAGAGAGCATAGTTTGGAGACTGGGTGCAGAAAGAATGTTGCAGAAAGCAGAGTTTGGAGACTGAGATGCAGGAGTGTTATTGAGATAACAGATTAGAGACTGGGGTTCAGAAGGACTGATTGAGAAAGCAGAGGTCGGAGACTGTGGTGCAGAAAGAAAATTACAGAGAGCAGACTTTGGAGGACGCAGTACATGAGGCCTGTTACAGAGAGCAGAGGTTGGAGACTGCGGTTAAGAAGGACTGTTGCAGAGAGAAGAGGTCGGAGACTGGGGTGCAGAAGAACTGTCGCAGAAAGCAGAGGTTGGAGACTGAGGTGCAGAAGGAATGTTACAGAGAGCAGAGGTTGGAGACTGGGGTGCAGAAGTACTGATAAAGAGAGCAGAGGTTGGAAACTGTGGTGCAGAAGGACCGTTAGAGAGAGCAGAGTTTGGAGACTGCAGTACAGAAAGACTGTTACAGTGAGGATATGTTGGAGACTAGGGTAAAGAAGGACTGTTCCAGAGAGCAGATGTTGGAAACTGTGGTTCAGAATGACTGTTGCAGAGAACAGAGTTTAGAGAATGGGGTGTAGAAGGACTGTTGCAGAGAGCAGAGGTTGGAGACTATGGTGCAGAAGGATCTTACAGAGAGCTTAGGTTGGAGACAGGGGTGCAGAAGTACTTTTGCAGAGAGCAGAGGTTGAAGACTGAGGTACAGAAGGACTGTATAGAGAAGAGGTTGGAGATGGGGAGAAGAAGGATTGTTCCAGAGAACAGAGGTTGGAGACTCAGGTGCAGCAGTACCGTTGCAGAAAGCCGAGGTTGAAGACTGTGGTGAAGAAGGAATGTTATTGGAAGCAGAGTTTTGAAACTGTGGTGCAGAAGGATATTACAGAGAGCAGGTTGGAGACAGGGATTCAGAAGGACTGTTGCATAGAGCAGATGTTGGAGACTGGGGAGCAGAAGGATAGTTGCAGAAAGCAGAGGTTAGAGACTGGGGAGCAGAAGGACTGTTACAGAGAGAAGAGTTTGGAGACGGAAGTGCAGAAGAATCGTTGTTGAGAGCAGAGGTTGGAGACTGAGGTGCAAAAGGACTGTTACAGAGAGTAGAGGTTGGTGATTGGGGTGCAAAAGGCCTTTTACAAAAAGAAGAGATTCGAGACTAGGTTTCAGAAGAACTGTTACAGAGAGCAGAGTTTTTAGACAAGGTTGCACAAGGATCTTACAAAGAGCAGAGGTTGAAGACCAAGGTGCAGCAGGACTGTTACAAAGAACAGATGTTGGAGACTAGGGTGCAGAAGAATCGTTGCAGAGAATAGAGTTTTCAGATTGAGGTGCAGAAGGAATTTTGCAGAGAGCAGATGTTGAAGACTGGTTTGCAGAAGGAATGTTTTAGAGAGCAGAGTTTGTATATTGAGGTGCAGAAGCACTGTTACAGAGAGAAGAGGTTGGAGAATTAGGTGCAAAAGGCCTGTTACAGAGAGCAGAGTTTAGAGACTGGGGTGTAGAAGGACTGTTACAGAAAGCAGGGTTTGAAGACAGGGTTGCAGAAGGATCTTACAGAGAGCAGAGGTTGGAGACTTAGGTATAGCAGGACTGTTACAGAGAGCAGAGGTTGGAGACTGGAGTGCAGAAGGATCGTTGCAGAGAACAGAGTTTTCAGACTGTGGTGCAGGAGGACTGTTGCAGAGAGCAGAGTTTGGAGACTGAGGTGCAGAAGGACTGTTACAGATGGCAGAGGTTGGAGACTGCCGTTCAGAAATACCGTTACAAAGAGCAGATTTTGGTGACTGCACTACAGGAGGACTGTTACAAAGAGCAGAGTTTGGAGACTGGGGTGAAGAAGGACTTTTGCAGAGAGCAGAGGATGGATATTGGGGTGCAGATGGATCGTTTAGAGAGCAGAGTATTGAGACTGGGGGTGCAAAAGGACTGTTACAGAGAACAGAGTTTGGAGAAGGGGTTCAGAAGGCCTGTTACAGAGGGCAGACTTTGGAGACTGGTTTGCAGAATAATCTAACAAAGAGCAAATGTTGGAAACTGAGGTGCAGAAAGACTTTTACAGAGAGTAGAGGTTGGAGACTTAGGAGCAGAAGGACTGTTTTAGAGAGCAGAGTTTGGAGACTGAGGTCCAGAAGGATTGTTACAGAGATCAGAGTGTGAAGACTGGGGTGCAGAAGGACAGTTACAGACAGCACAGTTGGAGACTGGGGTGCAGAAGGACTGTTACTGAGAGCAGAGGTTGGAGAATGGGGTGCAGAAGAACTGATACAGAAAGCAGACGTTGGAGACTGGGGTGCAGAAGGACCGTTACAGAGAGCAGAGTTTTGAGACTGCCGTACAGAAGGACTGTTACAGAGAGCAGAGGTTAGAGACTGAGGTGCAGAAGGAGTGTTCCAGGGAGTAGCGGATTGAGATTTAATGCAGGAGGACTCTGGCAGAGAGCAAAGTTTGGAGACTGAGATGAAGAAAGACTATTACAGAGAGCAGAGGTTGAATATTGGGGTGCAGAAGGACCGTTACAGAGAGCGTATTTTGGAGACTGCACTACACGTGGACTGTTACAGAGAACTGAGGTTGGAGAACGGGTGCAGAAGGACTGTTAGAGAGGTCAGAGTTTACAGACTGGGATGCAGAAGGATCTTACAGAGAGCAGATGTTTGAGACTGAGGAGCAGAAGCACTGTTACAGAGAGAAGAGGTTGGTGACTGCGGTGCAGAAGGACTGTTGCAGAGAGCAGACATGGAGACTGAGGTGCAGAAGGATCGATACAGAGAGCAGCGGTTGGAGAATTGGGTGCAGAAGAACTGATACACAAAGCAGAGGTTGGAGACTCGGGTGCAGAAGGACACTTACAGAGAGCAGAGGTTTGAGACTGCATTACAGAAGGACATTTACAGAGAGCAGAGTTTGGAGACAGGGGTGGAAAAGAACTGTTTTAGAGAGCAAATGTTGGAGTCTGTGGTGAAAAAGGACTGTTGGAGAGAGCTTAGGATGGAGACTGGAGTGTAGAAGTACTGTTGCAGAGAGCAGAGTTTGTAGACTGAGTTGCAGAAGGACTGTTACAGCGGACAGAGTTTGGAGACTGTGGTTAAAAACGACGGATACAGAAAGCAGAGGTTGGATACTGGGGTGCATAGGACCCTTACAAAAAACAAAGGTTGGAGACTGCGGTACAGAAGGACTGTTACAGAGAGCAGAGGGTGGTGACTGGGGTGCAGAATAACTGTTGCAGAGAACAGATATTGGAGACTGGGGTGCAGAAGGTTCGTTGGGGCGAGCAGAGTATGGAGACTGGGGTGTAGAAGGACTGTTGCAGAGAGCAGAAGTTGAAGACTGGGGTGTAGAAGAAATTTTTCAGAAGCAGATGTTGGAAACTTTGGTGCAGAAGGACTGTTGCATAAAGCAGAGGTTGGAGATTGGGGTGCAGAAGGATAGTTAAACAGAGCAGAGGTTGGAGACTGGAGTGCAGAAATATCGTTGCAGAGAGCAGAAGTTGGAGACTGGGGTGCAGAAGGATAGTTAAAGAGACCAGAGGTTGGAGACAGGGTTGCAGAAAGATCGTTGCAGAGAGAAGAGGTTGGAGACTGGGGCGCAGAAGGATCGTTAAAGAGAGCAGAGTTTGGAGATTATGGTGAAGAAGGACTTTTACAGAGAGCACAAGTTGAAGACTGGGGTGCAGTAGGACTTTTACAGAGAGCACAGGTTGGAGACTGAGGTGCAGAAAAACTGTTGCAGAGAGCAAAGTTTGGAGTCTGGGGTGCAGTTTGAGTGATGCAGAGAGCAGAGAATGGAGACTGAGGTGCAGAAGGACTGTTAAAGAGAGCAGAGGTTTGAGACAGGTGTGCAGAAGGATGTGACAGACAGCAAAGTTTGAAGACTCGGGTGCAGAAAGACATTTGCGGAGAGCAGAATTTGGAGGCTAGGGTGCAGAAGAATCGTTGAAGAAAGAAGAGTTTGGAGACTGGGATCAAAACTCCTGTTACTGACAGCAGAGGTTGAAGATTAGGGTGCAGAAGGCCTGTTACAGAGAGCAGTGCTTGGAGACTGGGGTGCAGAAGGTCAGTTACAGAGATCAGAGATTAAAGACTGGGTTGCAAAATAATCTTACAAAGAGCAGAGGTTTTAGACTGAGGTACAGAAGGACTGTTACAGAGAGCAGAGGTTGGAGACTGAGGTGTGGAAGGTTTGTTGCAGTGAGCAGAGTTTTCAGACTGAGGTGCAGAAGGACTGTTACTGAGAGTAGAGGTTCTAGCCTGGGGTGCAGAAGGCACGTTACAGAGAGAAGAGGTTGGAGACTGGGGTGTAGAAGGACTGTTGCAGAGAGTAGAGGTTGGATATTGGCGCACAGAAGGACTGTTGTCGAGAGAAGAGGTTGGAGACTGGGGTAGAGAAGGACTGCTGCAGAAAGTAGAGGTTGGAGACTGAGGTGCAGAAGGACTGGTACAGAGAGCAGAGGTTTAAGGCTGGGGTGCAGAAGGACTTATACAGAAAGCAGACCTTGGTGACCTGGGTGCAGAAGGATTGTTGCAGAGAGCTGAGGATGAAGACTGGTGTGGAGAAGGACTGTAGCAGAGAGCAGATGTTGGAGACTGGCTTGCAGAAGGACTTTTGCAGAGAGCAGAGATTGGAGACTGGGGTGCAGAAGGACTATTGCAGAGAGTAGAGGTTGCAGACTGAGGTGCAGAAGGACTGTTACAGAGAGCAGAGTTTGGAGAATGTGGTGCAGAATTACTGATACAGAAAGCAGTGGTTGGAGACTGGGGTGCAGAAGAAACCTTACAGAGAACAGAGGTTGGAGACTGCGGTACAGAAGGACTGTTACAGAGAGAAGAGGTTGGAGACTGGGGTAAAGAATAAGTGTTGTAGAGAACAGAGTTTGGAGACTGGGGTGCAGAAAGACCATTGCAGAAAACAGAGGGTGGAGACTGGGTTTCAGAAGGATCTTACAGAGAGAAGAATTCGGACACTGAGGTTCAGAAGGACTGTTGCAGAGAGCAGAGGTTGGAGATTGGGACGCAGAAGGACTGTTGCAGAGAGCAGAGGTTTGAGTCTGAGGTCCAGAAAGTCTGTTACAGAGAGCAGAGGTTAGAGACCGGGGTGCAGAAAGATTGTTGCAGAGAGCAGAGGTTGCAGAGTGAGGTGCAGAAAGACTGTTGTAGAGAACAGAGTTTGGAGACTCGGGTGCAGAAGGACCATTGCAGAAAGCAGAGGTTGGAGACAGGGTTTCAGAATGATCTTACAGAGAGCAGAGGTTAGACACTGAGGTGCAGAAGGACTGTTGAAAAGAGCAGAAGTTGGAGATTGGGACGCAGAAAGACTGTTGTGGAGAGAGAGGATGGAGTCTGACGTGCAGAAAGAAAGTTACAGAGAGCAGAGGTTGGAGACTTCAGTTAAGAAAAACTGATACAGAAAGCAGAGTTTGGAGAATGAGGAGCAGAAGGATCCTTACAGTGAGCAGAGTTTGGAGACTGCAGTACAGAAGGACTGTTAAAGAGAACAGAGGTTGGACACTGGGGTCGAGAAGGACTGTGGCAGAGAGCAGATTTTGGAGACTGGGGTGCAGAAGAACTCTAACAGAGAGAAGAGGTTAGAGATTTGGGTGCAAACGGCCTGTTACACAAATCAGAGTTTGGAGACTGGGGTGCAGAAGGACTGTTGCAGAGAGCAAGGATGAAGATTGGGGAGCAGAAGGACTGTTGCAGAGAGCAGAGGTTTCACAGTGAGGTGCAGAAGGACTTTTACAAAGAGCAGAGTTTTGAGACTGTGTTGCAGAAGGACTGATACAGACAGCAGAAGTTGAGAATTGGAGTGAAGAAGGACCCTTAAATAGAATACATGTTAAAGACTGTGGTACAGAAGAACTGTTGTGGAGAACAGAGATTGGAGACTTCTGTGCAGAGGGACAATTTCAGAAAGCAGATTTTTGAGACTGGGGTGCAGAAGAAATGTTACAGAGAGAAAAGTTTGGAAAATGGGTTGCAGAATAATCTTACAGAGAGAAGAGTATGGAAACTGGGGTGCAGAAGGAGTGCTGCAGAGAGCAAAGTTTGGAGCCTTGGGTGCAGAAGGATCGTTGCAGAGAGCAGAGTGTGGAGACTGGGGTGCCAAAGAACTGTTACAGAGAGAAGAGTTTGGAGACTTGGGTTCAAATGGCCTGTTACACAGATCAGAGTTGGGAGACTGGGGTTCAGAAGTACTCTTACAGAAAGCTGAGTTTGGAGACTGGTTTTCAGAAAGATCTTACACAGAGAAGAGGTTGGAGACTGAGGTGCAGAAGGACTTTTACAGAGAGTAGATGTAGTAGACTGAGGTGCAGAAAGACCATTGCCAAGAGCAGGGTTTGGAGACTGAGTTGCAGAAGGACTGTTTCAGAGAGAAAAGTTGGGAGACTTAGGTGTAGAAAGACTCTTGAAGAGAGAAGAGGTTGGAGATTGGGGTGCAGAAGGACTGTTGCAGAGAGCAGAATTTGGAGACTCAGGTGCAGAAGGACTGTTACAGAGAGCAGAGGTTGGAGACTTGAGTGCGGAAGGACTGATACAGAAAGCAGAGGTTTGAGACTGTGGTGCAGAAGGACCGTTACAGAGAGAAGTGTTTGGAAACTGCAGTCAAGAAGGACTGTTACAGAGAGCAGAGGTTGGAGACTGGGGTGGAGAAGAACGGTTCCAGAGATCAGATGTTGGAGACTGGGGTGCAGTAGGATTTTTGCAGAGAGTAGAGGTTGGAGATTGGGATGTAGAAGAACTGTTGTAGAGAGTAGAGTTTGGAGACTGGGGTGCAGAAGGACCGTTGCAGAGAGGAGAGGTGGGAGACTGAGGTGCAGAAGGATTGTTACAGAGTGCAGAGGTAAGATACTGGGGTGAAGAAGGTTGACCCAGAGAGTAAAGGTTGGATACTGGGGTGAAGAAGGCCTGTTAGAGAGAGCAGAGTTTAGAGACTGAGGTGCTGAAGGATCGTTACAGAGAGCTGAGTTTGGTCACTGAGGTGCAGAAGGACTGTTACAGAGAGCAGAGTTTGGAGATTGGGGTGCAGAAGAACTGTTACAGAGAGCAGAGGTATGAGACTGAGATGCAGTAGGATTGTTACTAAGAGCAAAGATTGGTAACTGGGGTTCAGAAGGACAGTTAGAGAGAGCACAGCTTGGAGACAGGGGTGAAGAAGAAATGTTGCAGAGAGCAGAGGTTGGAGACTGGGGTGCAGTAAGACTGTTAGAGAGAGTAGAGCCTGGAGACTGGGGTGCAGAAGGAATGTCACAGAGAGTACAATTCAAAAACTGGGGTGCAGAAGGATCTTATAGAGACCTGATGTTGGAGACTGGGTGCAGAAGGACTCTTGCAGAGAGCAGATGTTGGAGACTGGGGTGCAGAAGGATCGTTGCAGAGAGTAGAGGTTGGAGACTTGGGTGTAGAAGGACTGCTGCAGAGAGCAGAGGTTGGAGACTGAGGTGCAGAAGGACTGTTAGAGAGAGCAGAGGTTAGAGACTGGGGTGCAGAAGGACCCGTACTGAGAGCAGAGTTTGGAGACTGCGGTACAGAAGAACTGTTATGGAGAGCAGAGTTTGGAGACTAGGGTGCAGTAGGACTATTGCAAAGAAAAGTGTTTGGAGACTGGGGTGCAGAAGAAATGTTGCAGAGCACAGAGGTTAGAGACTGAGGTGAAGAGGGTTGTTACAGGGATAAGAGGATGGAGACTGGGGTGCAGCAGGACTGTTACATAGAGCAGAAGTTGGAGACTAGGGTGCAGAAGGATCATAGCAGAGAGCAGAGTTTGGAGACTGAGGTGCAGAAGGATCCTTGCAGAGAGCAGAGGTTTGAGACTGTGGTGCAGAACAATCTTTACAGAGAGCAGAGGATGAAGACTGGGGTGCAGAAGACAGTTACAGAGAGCACAGATGGAGACTGAGGTTCAGAAGAAATGTTGCAGAGAGCAGAAGGTGGAGACTGCGGTGCAGAAGGAGTTTTGCAGAGAGCAGAGGTTGGAAACTGGGGTGCAGAAGAACTGATACAGAAAGCAGACGTTGGAGACTGGGGTGCAGAACCGTTACAGAGAAGAAAGGTTGGAGACTGCGGTACAGAAGGACTTTAACTGAGCGCAGATATTGGAGACTGTGGGGCAGAAGGACTGATGCAGAGAACAGAGGTTGGGGACTGAGGTGCAGAAGAATTGTTAGAAAGCAGAGCTAGGATACTGGGGTGCAGAAGGAATGTTGCAGAGAGCAGAAAGAGGAGACTGAGGTGCAGAAAAACTTTTTCAGAGAGCAGAGGTAGGAAACTGGGGTTCAGAAGTACTGTTACGAAGAGCAGAGTTTGGAGACTAGGGTGCAGAATAACTAATATGGAAAAAAGGGTTTTGAATCTGGGGTGCAGAAAGACTGTTGCAGAGAATAGAGGTTAGATTCTGGGGTTCAGTAGGACTGTTGCAGAGAGCAGAGGTTGGAGACTGAGGTGCAGAAGGACTGTTATAGAGAGCAAAGTTTGGAAACCGGGGTGAAGAAGGATCTTACAAAGAGCAGAGGTCGGAGACTGGGGTGCAGAAGGACTGTTGCAGAGAGAAGATGTTGAAGACTGAGGTGCAGAAGGATCACTGCAGAGAGAAGAGATTGGAGACTGGGGTGCATTAGGCCTGTTACAGAGAGCAGAGTTTGGAGACTGGGGTGCAGAAGACCTGCTAGAGATAAGAGTTTGAAGACTTGTGTGCAGAATGATTGTTATAGATAGCACAGTTTGGAGACTGGGGTGCAGAAGGATCGTTGCATAGATCAGAGCTTTCAGACTGAGGCTTAGAAAAACTGTTACAGAGAGAAGAAATTGGAGTCTGAGTTGGAGAAGGACTGTTTCAGAGAGCAGATATTGGATCCTGGGGTGCTGAAGGATCATTGCAGAGAGCACAGGTTGGAGACTGGGGTGAAGAAGGCCTGTTACAGAGAGCAGAGGTTGAGGAGTGGGGTGCAGAAGGCCCATTACAGAGAGCAGAGGTTGGAGACTGGAGTGCAGAAGGATTGTTACAGAGAGCAGAGGTTGAATACTGGGGTGCAGAAGGACCATTACAAAGAGCAAAGGTTGAAGACGGAGGTGCAGAAGGTCTTTTACAGAGAGCAGAGTTTGGATACTGGGGTTTAGAAGGACTGTTACAAAGAGTAGAGTTTGGAGGCTGAGGTGCAGAAGGATGGTTGCAGAGAGAAAAGTTTGGAGACGGGGGTGCAGAAAACCTGTTAGAGAGAGCAGAGTTTGGAGACTGGGGTGCAGAAGACCTTGTACAGAGAGCAGAGGTTTGAGACTGGGGTGCAATAGAATTGTTATACATAGCACAATTTGGAGACTGGGGTGCAGAATTATCGTTGCAGAGAGCAGAGGTTACAGACTGAGGCTTAGAAGGACTGTTACAGAGAGCAGAGTTTGAAATCTTAGGTGCAGAAGGACTGTTACAAAAGCAGAGGTTTGCAATTGGCGTGCAGAAGGACCGTTATATAGAGAAGAGGTTAAAGACTGGGGTTCACAAAACCTGTTACAGAGAGCAGAGTTTGGAGACTGGCGTGCAGAAGACCTCGTACAGAGAGCAGACGTTAGAAACTGAGATGCAGAAAGATTGTTACAGAGAGCAGAGGTTCGAGACTGGGTTGCAGAAGGACTATTACAGAGTACGAAGTTTGGAGACTGAGGTGCAGAAGGACTTATACAGAGAGCAGAGGTTGGATACTGAAGTGCAGAAGGACTGTTACAGAGAGCAGAGTTTGGAGACTGAGGTGCAGAAGGATTGTTATAGAAAGCAGAGGTTTGAGACTGAAGTGCAGAAAAACTCCTACAGAGAACCGAGGTTTGAGACTGGGGTGCAGAAGGATCATTGCAGAGAGCAGAGGTTGGAGACTGATGGACAGAAGGATCGTTGCAGAGAGCAGAGGTTCAGACTGTGATGCAGAAAGATCGTTACAGAGAGCAGAGGTTGGAGACTGGGGTGCAGAAGGACAGTTACAGAGAGCACAGATGGAGACTGGGGTGCAGAAGAAATGTTGCAGAGAGCAGAAGTTTGAGACTGGGGGGCAGAAGGACTATTACTGAGAGCCGAGGTTGGAGACTGGGGTGAAGAAGAACTGATACAGAAAGCTGACGTTGGAGACTGGGGTCCGGAAGGACCGTTACAGAGAGCAGAGGTTGGAGACTGCGGTACAGAAAGACTGTTACAGAGAGCAGAGGTTGGAGACTTAAGTGAAGAAGGACTGATGCAGAGAACAGATGTTGGTGACTGCGGTGCAGAAGAACCATTGCAGAGAGTCGAGTTTGAAGACTGAGGTGCAGAAGGATTTTTACAGAGAACAGAGGTTGGAGACTCATGTGCAGAAGGACTGTTGCAGAGAGCAGAGGATGGAGACTGAGGTGAAGAAGAATCGTTGCCGAGAGAAGATGTCTGAGACTGGGTTGCACAAAGCCTGTTACAGAGTGCAGAGTTTGAAGAGTGGGGTGCAGAAGGTCTGTTACAGAGAGCAGAGTTTTGAGCCTGGGGTGCAGAAGCACAGTTACATATAGCACAGTTTCGAGACTGGGTTGCAGAAGGATCTTATAGAGAGCATTTTGGAGTCTGAGGTTCAGAAGTTTTGTTACAGAGAGCAAAGTTTGGAAACTGGGGTGCAGAACGATTGGTGAAGAGAGCAGAGTTTTCAGACTGAGGTGAAGAAGGACTTTTTCACAGAGCAGATATTAGATCCTGGGGTGCTGAGGGATTGTTGAAGAGAGCACAGGTTGGAGACTGGGGTGCAGAAGGCCTGTTACAGAGAGCAGAGGTTGAAGACAGGGGTGCAGAAGGCGTGTTACAGAGACCAGAGTTTGGAGACTGGGGTGAAGAAAGATTGCTACAGAGAGCAGATTTTTAAGAATGGGTTGCAGCAGTATCTTACAGAGGGCAGATTTTGGAGACTGAGGTGCAGTAGGACTTTTATAGAGATTAGATGTTGGAGACTTAGGAGCAGAAGGACTGTTGTAGAGAGCAGAGGTTGGAGACTGAGGTTCAGAAAGATTGTTACAGAGATCAGAGAGTTGAGACTGGGGTGCAGAAGGAGTGTAACAGAGAGCAGAGTTTGAGATTGGGGTGCAGAAGAACTTTTACAGAGAGCAGATGTTGGAGACTGGGGTGCAAAAGGACTGTTGAAGAGAGCAGAGTTTGGAGACTTAGGTGCAGAAGGACTGTTACAAAGATCAGCGTTCGGAAACTGGGGTGCAGAAGGACCATTGAAGAGAGCAGAAGTTGGAACCTGGGGAGAATAAGGATCGTTGCAGAGAGCAGATGTTGGACACTGTGGTACAGAAGGACTGTTACAGAGAGCAGTTTTAAAAATGGGTTGCAGAAGGATCTTACAGAGAGCATATTTTGGAGACTAAGGTGCTGAAGGACTTTTACAGAGAGTAGATGTTGGAGACTTAGGAGCAGAAGGACTGTTGTAGAGAGCAGAGGTTGGAGACTGAGGTCCAGAATGATTGTTACAGAGAGCAGAGTTTGGAGATTTGGGTGCAGAAGGATCGTTGCAGTGAGCAGTGGTTGGAAACTGGGGTGCAGAAGGGCTTTCACAGAGAGCAGAGGTTGGAGACTGAGTTGCAGAAGGATTGTTACAGAGAGCAGAGGTTGAAAACTGAGGTGCAGAAGGATCGTTGCAGAGAGCAGAGGTTGGAGACTGTGGTGCAGAAGGATCGTTGCAGAGAGAAAAGGTTGGAGACTGGGGTGCAGAAGGCATGTTACAGAGAGCAGAATTTGGAGACTGGGGTGCAGAAGACCTGTTACAGAAAGCAGAGTTTGGAGACTGGGGTGCAGAAGGATTGTTACAGATAGCACAGTTTGGAGATTGGGGTGCAGAAGGATCATTGAAGAAAGCAGAGGTTTCAGACTGAGGCTTAGAAGGACTTATACAGAGAGCAGAGTTTGGAATCTGAGTTTCAGAAGGACTGTTACAGAAAGCAGAGGTTGGCAATTCGCGTGTAGAAGGACCGTTATAGAGAGAAGAGGTTGAAGACTGCCATACAGAAGGACTGTTACAGAGAGCAGAGTTTGGAGACTGTGGTGCAGAAGGACCCTTGCAGAGAGCAGATGTTGGACACTGGGGTTGAGAAGGACTGTTAAGAAAAGCAGACGTTGGAGACTAAGGTGCAGAAGGACTGGCACAGAGAGCAGAGGTGAAGACTGGGGGGCAGAAGGACCATTAAAGAGAGCAAAGGTTGGAGACTTAGGTGCAGAAGAACTTTTACAGAGAGCAGAGTTTGGATACTGGGGTGCAGAAACACTGCTACAGAGAGCAGAGTTTGGAGACTGGGATGACAAAGGATCTTCCAGAGAGCAGAGTCTGGAGACTGGTGTGCAGAAGAACTGTTGCAGAGAGCAGATTTTGGAGACTGAGGTGCAGAAGGATCGTTGCAGAGAGAAGAGGTTGGAGACTGGTGTGGAGAAGGACTATTACAGACAGCAGAGGTTGGAGACTGAGGTGCAGAAGGATCGTTTCAGAAAGTAGAGGTTGGAGACTGGGGTGCAGAAAGACCGTTACAAATTGCAGAGGTTGGATACTGAGGTGCAGAAAGACTTTTACAGAGTGGAGAGGTTGGAGACTGGGGTGTCACAGGATTCTTACAGAGAGCAGAGGATGGAGACTGGGGTGCAGAAGGAGTGTTACAGACAGCAGAGTTTGGAGATTGGGGTTCAGAAAAACTGTTACAGAGAGCAGAGTTTGGAGACTGTGGTGCAGAAGGCCTGTTACAGAGAGCAGAGTTTGGAGATGAGGTGCAGAAGGATCGTTACAGAGAGCAGAGGTTGGAGACTGAGGTTCAGAAGGATTGTTACAGATAGCAGATTTTTGACACTGATGTACAGAAGGACTGTTACAGAGAACAGAGCTTGGAGTATGGGGTGCAAAAGGACTGTTGCAGAGAGAAGAGTTTGAAGACTGGGGTGCAGAAGGATCGTTACAGAGAGCAGAGGTTGGAGACTGAGTTGCAGAAGGATCGCTAAAGAGAGCAGAGTTTGGAGACAACGCTGCAGTAGGATAGTTACAGAGAGCACAGGATTAAGACTGGGGTGCAGAAGAAATGTTGCAGAGTGCAGAGGTTTGAGACTGGGATGCAGAATTACTGTAGCAGAGAGCAGAGGTTGGAAAATTGGGTGTAGGCGGACTTTTGCAGAGAGCAGGTGTTGGAGACTGAGATGCAGAAGGATCCTTGCAGAGAGCAGACGTTGGAGACTGGGGTGTAGAAGGACTGTTGCAGAGAGCAGAGGTTGGATCCTGGGGTGCAGAAGGACTGATGTAGAGAGCAGATTTTGGAGACTGAGGTGCAGTATGACTGTTACAGAGAGCAGAGGTTTTACACTGGGGTGCAGAATAACTGATACGGAAAGTAGAGTTTGTAGTCTAGGGTATAGAAGGACTGTTACAGAGAACAGATTTTGTAGTCTGGGGTGCAGAAGGACTTTTGCAGAGAATAGAAGTTGGAGACAGGGTTGCAGAAGGGCCAGTGCAGAGAGATGAGGTTAGAGACTGAGGGCAGAAGGCCTATTACAGAAAGCAGAGTTTGGACACTGTGCTGCAGAAGACCTGTTACAGAGAGCAGAAGTTGGAGACTTGGGTGTAGAAGGATTGTTATAGATAGCACAGTTTAGAGACTGGGGTGTAGAAGGATCAATGCAGAGAGCAGAGCTATCAGACTGATTCTTAGAAGGACTGTTACAGAGAGGAGAGATTGGAGTCTGAGGTCCAGAAGGACTGTTATAGAAAGCAGAGGTTCGTAATTGGGGTGCAGATGGACCGTTACAAAGAGAAGAGGTTGGAGACTGCGATACAAAAAGACTATTACAGAGAGCAGAGGTTGGAGACTGGGGAGCAGATCGACTGTTAGAGAGAGCAGAGGATGGAGGCTGAGTTGCAGAAGGACAGTTACAGAGAGCACAGGTTGGAGAGTGGGGTGCAGAATAAATGTTACAGAGAGCAGAGTTTGGAGACTTGGGTGCATAAGGACTGATGCAGTGAGCAGAGGTTCGAGACTGGGGTGCAGAAGTATCGTTGCAGAGAGAAGAGGTTGGAAACTAAGGTGCAGAAGGATTGTTACACAGAGCAGAGTTTGTTTCCTGGGGTGTAAAAGGACTGCGGCAGAGAACAGAGGTTGGAGACTGAGGTGCAAAAGGACTGATACATAGAGCAGAGGTTGGAGACTGGGGTGCAAAAGAACTGATACACAAAGCAGAGGTTGGAAACTGGGGTTTAGAAGGACCGTTACAGAGAGAAGAGTTTGGAGACTCCAGAAGAGAAGGACTTTTACAGAGAGCAATGTTTGGAAACCGAGATGCAGAAGGACTGTTGCAGAGAACAAAGGGTGGAGACTGGGGTGCAGAAGGATTCTTACAGAGAGTAGAGTTTGAAGACTGGGGTGCAGAAGGACCGATGCAGCAAGCAGATGTTGTAGAATGGGGTGCAGAAGGATTTTTACAGAGAGCAGAGTTTGGAGACTGGGGTGCAGAAGGATTGTTTCAGAGAGTAGAATTTGGAGACTGGGGTGCAGAAGGACCGTTACAGATTGCAGAGTTTGGAGAATGAGGTGCAGAAGAACTTTTACACAGAGGAGAAGTTGGAGACAGAGGTGTCAAAGGATTCTTACAGAGAGCAGAGGATGGAGACTGCGGTGCAGAAGGAGTGTTACAGAGAGCAGAGTTTGGAGATTGGGGATCAGAAGAACTGTTACAGAGATCAGAGGTTGGAGACTGTGGTGTAGAAGGCCTGATACAGAGAGCAAAGTTTGGAGATTAGGTGCAGATGGATCGCTACAGAGAGCAGAGGTTAAACACTGATGTGCAGAAGGACTGTTACAGAGAGCAGAGGTTGGAGACTGGGATGCAGAAAAATTTTTGCCTTGAGCAGAGTTTGGAGACTGAGGTGCAGAAGGATTGCTACTGAGAGCAGAGTTTTGAGACCTGGGTGCAGTAGGATAGTTACAGAGAGCACAGGTTGGAGACTGGGGTGCAGAAGAAATGTTGCAGAGAGCAGAGGTTGGAGACTGGGGTGCAAAAGGACTTTAGCAGAGAGCAGATATTGGAGACTGGCGTATAGTAGGACTTTTGCAGAGAGCAGAGGTTGGACACGGGGGTGCAGAAGAACTGATACAGAGAGGAGAGGTTTTAGACTGAGGTGCAAAATAACTGATATGGAAAGTAGAGTTTAGAGACTGGGGTGCAGTAGGACTGTTGTAGGGAACAGAGTTTGTAGCCTGGGGTGCAGAAGGACAGCTGCAGAGAACAGAGGTTTGATACTGGGATGCAGAAGGGCCGTTGCAGAGAGATGAGGTTGAAGACTGGGGTGCAGAATGACTGTTACAGAGAGCAAAGTTTGGAGAACGGCGTGCAGAAAGATCTTAGAACAGACGTTGGAGCCTGGGATATAGAATGATCGTTGGAGAGAGCAGAGGTTGGAGACTGGGGTGAAGAAGGCCTGTTACAGAGAGCAAAGTTTGGAGACTGGGTTGCAGAAGACCTGTTACAGAGAGCAGATGTTGGAGACTATGGTGCAAAAGGATTTTTATAAATAGCACAGTTTGGAGACTGGGGTTTAGAAGGATTGTTGCAGAGAGCAGAGGTTTTACACTGAGGCTAAGAAGGACTGTTACAGAGAGCAGAGGTTGGAGTCTGAGGTGCAGAAAGACTTTTTCAGAAAGCAGAGTTTGGCAATTGGTGAGAAGAAGGTCCTTTATAGAGAGAAGAGGTTGGAGACTGCGGTACAGAAGGACCGTTGCAGAGAGCAAATGTCGAAGCCTGGGGTGCAGAAGGACTGTTATAGAGAGCAGACTTTGGAGACAGAGGTCCAGAATGATTGTTACAGAGAGCAGAGATTGGAGATTGAGGTGCAGAAGGACTGTTGCAGAGAGGAGAAGATGGAGACTGGGGTGCACAAGGAGTGTTACAGAGAGCAGAGTTTGGAGATTGTGGTGCAGAATAAATGTACAGAGAGCGGAGGTTGGAGACTGGGGTTCAGAAGGATTGTTACAGAGAGCAGAGTTTGGAGACTCGGGTGCAGAAGGACTGTTACAGAGAGCAGAGGTTCGAGACTGGGGTGCAGAAGAACTGTTACAGAGAGCAGATGTTGGAGACTGAGTTGCAGAAGGACTGATATATAATGCAGAGTTTGAGATTCAGGTACAGAAGAATCGGTACAGAGAGCAGAGGTTGGAGACTGAGGTGCAGAAGGACTGTTACAGAGAGCAGAGGTTGGAAACTGAGGTGCAGAAAGATTGTTGAAGGGGGCAGAGGTTTGAGAATGAAGTGCAGGAGGATCTTTACAGAGAGCAGAGGTTGGAGACTGGGGTCAGAAAGACAGTTACAGAGAGCAGAGGTTGTAGACTGGGGTGCAAAATGACATTTACAGAGAGCACAGTTTGAAGACCTGTGTGTAGAAGAAATGTTGCAGTGAGCAGAGGTTGGACATTGGGTTGCAGAGAGATCGTTACAGAGAGCAGAGGTTGGAGACTGCAGTACAGAATGACTATTACAAAGAGCACAGGTTTGAGACCGGAGTGCAGAAGGACTGTTGCAGAGAACAGAGTTTGGAGACTGCGGTGCAGAAGAATCTTACAGAGAGTAGAGGTTGGAGACTGGGTTGCAGGAGGACTGTTGCAGAGATCAGAGTTGGGAGACTGCAGTGCAGAAGGATCTTATAGAGTGTAGAGATTGGAGAACTGGGTGCAGAAGGACTGTTGCATAGAGAACAGGTTGAAGACTGGGGTGCACAAGGACTGTTACAGTGAGAAGAGGTTGGAGACTGGTGTTCAGAAGGACTGTTGCAGAGACCAGAGGTTGGAGACTGGGGTGCAGAAGTACTGTTACAGATAGCACAGTTTCGAGACTGGGTTGCAGAAGGATCATACAGAGATCATTTTGCAGACAGAGGTGCATAAGGAGTGTTACTAGAGCAGAGGTTTAAGACTGAAATTCAGAAGGATTTTTGCAGAGAGCAGCGTTTTCAGACTGAAGTGCATAAGGACCGTTGCAGAGAGCAAATGTTTGATCCTGGTGTGCAGAAGGACTGTTACAGAGAGCAGAGTATGGAGACTGGGGTGCAGAAGGCCTTTTACAGAGAGCATAGTTCTGAGACTGGGGTGCAGAAGGACTATTACAGATAGCATAGTTCGGAGACTGGGGTACAGAAGGATCGTTGCAGACAGCAGAGGTTCCAGACTGAGATGCAGAAGGACAGTTACAGAGAGCATAAGTTGTAGTCTGAGGGGCAGAAGGACTATTACAGAAAAAAGAGGTTGGCAATTGGGGTGCAGAAGGACTGTTAAAGAGAGAAGAGTTTGGAGACTGTGGTACAGAAGGACTGTTACAGAGAGCAGAGTTTGACGACTGGGGTGCAGAAGGACCATTGCAGAGAGGAGATGTTGGAGACTTGGGTGCAGAAGGCCTGTTAAAGAGAGCAGAGTTATAAGACTGGGGTGCCTAAGGCCTGTTACAGAGAGCAGAGTTTGGAGACTGAGGAGCAGAAAGAACTTTGTAGAGAGCAGAGGTTGTAGACTGCTGTCCAGACGAACTGTTACACAGATCAGATAATGAAAACTGGAGTGCAGAAGGTGTGTTACAGAGAGCAGAGTTATGAGATTGGTGTGCAGAAGAACTGTTACAGAGAGCAGAGTTTGAAGACTGGGGTGCAGAAGGACTAATACAAAAAGTAGAGGTTGGAGACTGGGGTGTAGAAAGACCTTTACAGAGAGCAGAGTTTGGAGACTGCTGTACAGAAGGACTGTTACAGGGAGCAGAGTTTGGAGACTGGGGTTCTAAAGCCTCGTTTCAGAGAGCAGATGTTGTACACTGGTGTGCAGAAGGATCTTAGAGAGAGCATAGGTTGGAGACTGAGCTGCATAACTACTGTTACAGAGAGCAGAGGTTGGAGACTGGGGTGCAGAAGGATCGTTGCAGAGAGCAGAGGATGGAGACTTTGGTGGAGAACGATACTTACAGAGAGCAGACTTTGGATATTGGGGTGCAGAAGGACAGTTACAGAGAGCACAGTTTGCAGACTAGGGTGCAGAAGACGTGTTGCAGAGAGTAGAGGTTGAATACTAGGGTGCAGAAGGACTGTTACAGACAGCAGAGTTTGTAGACTGAGGTGCAGAAGGACTGTTACAGAGAGCAGAGGTTGGAGACTGGGGTACAGAAGAACTGATACTGAAAGCAGAGGTTGGAGTCGGGGGTGCAGAAAAACTGTAGCAGAGAAGAGAGTTTGGAGACTGGGGTGCAGAAGGACCGATGAAGAGAGCTTAGGTTGGAGACTTAGGTGCAGAAGATTGTTACAGAGAGTAGAGGTTGGATACTGGGGTGCATATAGACTGTTACAGAGAGCAGAGGTTGGAGACTGCACGAAAAAGAATCTTACAGAGAGCAGAGTTTGGAGACAAGGGTGCAGAAAGACTGTTGCAGAGAGTAGTGTTTGGAAACTGAGGTGCAGAAAATTGTTTCAGAGGGAAGAGGTTGGAGAATGGAGTGCCGAAGGCCTGTTACAGAGAGCAGAGTTTGGAAACTGAAGTGCAGAAGGCCTTTTACAGAGAGCAGAGGTCTTAGAGTGGGGTGCAGAAAAACTGTTACAGATAGCACAGTTCGGATACTGGGGTACAGAAGGATCGTTGTAGAGAGCAGAGGTTTCAGACTGAGGTGCAGAAGGACTGTTACAGAGAGCATAAGTTGTAGTCTGAGGGGCAGAAGGACTATTACAGAAAAAAGAGGTTGGCAATTGGGGTGCAGAAGGACCGTTACAGAGAGGAGAGGTTGGAGACTGCGGTACAGAAGGACTGTTACAGAGAGCAGAGTTTGGACACTGGGATGCAGAAGGACCATTGCAGAGAGGAGATGTTGGAGACTGGAGTGCAGAAGGACTGTTACAGAGTGCAGAGGTTGGAGATTGAGGTGCAAAAGGATCGTTACAGAGAGCAGAGTTTGGAGACTGAGGTGCATAAGATCTTTTACAGAGAGCAGAGGTTGGAGACTGGGGTGCAGAAGGATTCTTACAGAGAGCAGAGGATGGAGACTGGGGTGCATAAAAAGTGTTACAGAGAGCAATGTTTGGAGATTCTGGTTCAGAAAAACTGTTAAAGAGAGCAGAGTTTTAAGACTGGGGTTCAGAAGGATTGTTATAGAGTGCAGAGTTTTGATTTGGGTGCAGCAGGAGTGTTTCAGAGAGTAGAGCTTGGAGACTAGGGTGCAGAAGAACTGTTACAGAGAGCAGAGGTTGGAGACTGTGGTGCAGAAGGCCTGTTACTGAGAGCATTGGTTGAAGACTGTGGTGCAGAAGGATCGTTACAGAGAGCAGAGGTTTGATACTGAGGTGCAGAAAGACTGTTACAGAGAGCAGAGTTTGGAGACTGAGTTTCAGAAAGATTGTTAGAGAGAGCAGAGGTTAGAGATTAAGGTGCAGAAGGACTGTTACAGAGAACAGAGTTTGAAGACTGGGGTGCAGAAGTATCATTGCAGAGAGAAGAGGTTGGAGACTGAGGTGCATAATGGTCTTACAGTGAGCAGAGTTTAAAGACTGGGGTGCAAAAGGACAGTTACAGAGCACAGGTTGGAGACTGTGGTGCAGAAGAAATGTTGCAGAGAGCGTAGATTTGAAACTGATGTGCAGAAGGACTGTTTTAGAGAGCAGAGGTTGAAGAATGAGGTGCAGACGGACTGTTACAGAGAGCAGAGTTTGGAGACTGCGTTTCAGAACGACTGATACACAAAGCAGAGTTTGGAGACTGGGGTGCGGAACGACCGTTACAGAGAGAACAGTTTGGAGACTGTGGTATAGAAGGACTGTTACAGAGAGCAGAGGTTGGATACTGGGGTGCAGAAAGACTGTTGCAGAGAACAGAGGTTTGAGACTGGGGTGCAGAAGAACTGTTGCGGAGAGCAGATTTTTGAGACTGAGGTGCAGAAGGTTTGTTACCGAGAGCAGAGATTGGATACTGGGGTGCAGAAGGACTGTTACAGAGAGCAGAGTTGGGAGACTGTGGTGCAGAAGGATCTTACAGAGAGCAGAGTTTGGAGACTGAGGGCAGAAGGACTGTTACAGAGAGCAGAGGTTGGAGACATAGGTGCAGAATGATCGTTTCATAGAGAAGAATTTGGAGACTGGGGTGAAGAAGGCCTGTTACAGAGAGCAGAGGTTGGAGACTGGGTTACTAAAGGCCTGTTACAGATAGCACAGTTTATAGACTGGGTTGCAGAATGATTTTTGAAGGAGCAGAGTTTTCAGACTTAGGTGCAGAAGGACTGTTGCAGAGAGCAGATGTTCGAGAGTGGGGTGCAGAAGAACTCTTTCAGAGAGCAGAACTTTGAGACTGGGTTGCAGAAGGATTCTTGCAGGAAGCAGAGGATGGAGACTGGGGTGAAGAAGGCCTATTACAGATATCACATTTTGGAGACTGTTGTGCAGAAGGATATTATAGAGAGAAGAGTTTGGAGACTGAGGTGTAGAAAAACTTTTACAGAGAGCAGAGGTTGGAGACTGGGGTTCAGAATGATTTTTGCAGAGAGCAGATTTTTCAGACTTAGGTGCAGAAGGAGTGTTGCAGAGAGCAGATGTTTGTGACTGGTGTGCAGAAGGAGTGTTTCAGAGAGCACAACTTGGAGACTGGGTTGGAGAAGAATTGTTGCAGGTAGCAGAGTTTGGAGTCTGGGGTGCAGAAGGACTGGTATAGAGAGCAGAGTTTTTAGACTGGGGTGCAGAAGGCCTGGTACAGAGAGCAAATCTTTGAGACTGTTGTGCAGAATGATTGCTGATAGCTGGTGAGCCTCCTTCTGGACACTTTCTTTTCCGCACAGTCCATCAGGCCCTCTCTCCTCACCCTGCTCTCTTTTGGCTTTATGAGCACCTGTGACTTCCACAGTCACTCTAAGCCATGATTCCCAGGCTGCCTCCTGGAATCTCCTCGGGGAGACCCCGCAGGTACCCAGACTCCAGGCCCAACCTCCTTTCCTCCTTTCCTCTCCCCAGAAACGCTCCTTCTCATTTTTTAAATATTTTAATGAGTGATCCAACTGCCACTCAGCTACCCCACAGACCAGGTCCCCTCTTGTGTCTTTGTTACCAGGACTTTAAAGTGCTCCACCCAGGGCTCCTCTTCAGAGCTTTTCCCCAAGCTCCAAATGTCACATCTTCAGTTACCAGATATTTCCTTTTAATCTTGTTTTGGCACCCAATTACACTCCCAGACTACATGAAGGAATTCTATCCAAAGCACATGGACTGTAGGTACTATTATGGCTTATAAATAAGGTATCCCCCCACCAAAAGCTCAGGGTCAGCCACAGTAGCAATGTTCAGAGGTAAAATGATTAGACTGTGAGACTTGTGACCTAATCTGTGGATCCATCCATTTTTTGGGTTAATTATCTGAAAGGCCCACTGTACTGAGAGGAGTGGGGGAAGGTGGATTGTGGCCGGAGACATGCCCTGGGGAATCACATCTTGTCCCCTGCAAACTGTCTCCTCCCCTCCCCTCCCCCGCCCCAAACTTCTGGCTACCATTATCTAGGAATGCTTCCCCCATTGTTCCCTTCCACCTCAGCATCCCACCTCATTTCAGGTTGGCAGCAATGGGTCAGCTGGCTCCAGACCAAACCTCCAAGCCAGGAGGCCACAGTGCATCTCCGCTTGTGGGTTGTTCTGGTCAGGCCTGTGGTAACTTTGGCAACCGTGGACTGACCCAGGGAGTAGGTGTTATGAGTGGATTGGACCCACAACCATTTCCTAAATTCACAGATTCTGTCATTTTCAGAGCTCAATCCATTTCCTTCTGGATGGCCTCTTTACAGCCTGCCCTCACCTAGAATGCAGTCTACTAGTGTTTATTGAGATTCTCCAGCCATCCTGGTCCTGCCCATTTGCACACCACAGCTAGCTCCTAGGCAGCCAGACCCATGGACCTACTGCTGCCCACTGAGGAGAGAAGAGAGATTTTCTGAGGACCCTGTTAGAAGTCCATTCTTATTTTTTTTTACGGCCCACACTCAGAGGGCATGTTTCAGGCAGTTCTTCACATGCGTCTTTGAGAAATCAGACTCACAATGATTTTTGGGATTCTCTCCCAGGCTCCAATAACCACCGCTCTACTCCCTACATCTCTTGAGATAAACCTTTTAGCTTCCACTAAGAAGTGAAAAACTGCTATTTCTCTTTATGTGTCTGGCTTATTTTACTTAATATAATGTCTCCCATGAGCTAGTTTTAAATAGAAACTGCACAACAAATTATTTTATGTCAGATTTAAATTTTATTCTGAAGAGATAATTCGAAATGGTCACATATGTTTATGTAGGAAAATGTTCATTAAAATATTTATAGGACTGGAGATGATCTGAATGTTTAGCCAAAGGGGAGAGATTAAGTTTATTTAAGAGAGATGTAAGCTTATTGATCATCTCAGTAGCTGCAGAAAAAGCATTTAACAAAATATAGCACCCCTACCTGTCAAAACAGTAGAAACACTAGTGACAGAAGGAACTTTGTAAAAGCATTGTTAAAGATATCTATGCTAAACCCAAGGCAGCATCATTCTAAGTAGAGAAAGGTTGAAAGCATTCACTCTAAACACTGGAAGAAGACAGGGTGCCCCCTCTTTCACCACTTCTATTCAACTTCATTTTTGAAATTGCCAGAGCCATTGGACAAAAGAAAGAAATTAAAGGTATACAAATAGGTAAAGAAGAATTCAAATCTCACTCTTTGCTGATAGGATCATGTCATCTTCTTAAATTTTTTATTATAGCATAATAGTTATACATAGAATTTGGGTTGATTTGGAAAAGATCCTACGTGCATGGTATCTGATTAACTCCATTCAGTCCCCACCCCCCATCTCCCTTCCCTTCCCACACCTATTCTCCTTTCTCTACTGATCTTTTTTTGGGTCATTTATCTGTTAATTTCTGACTGGTGCTTTCTACATATACATACAGGTGCAGTCCCCTGTGATAGACTTCCATGTGCACATAACATGATCTGCGTAAGACCTTTCACATTTCCTCCCTTCCCAAACCTCTCCACCCTCTCATTCTCCTTCTACTCCACTGATCTTCCCTGTATACTTAAGATAGCCAGTCCAACCCCACTTCATCAACTTCTTTCTTCTATTTTTCTCTGGCCATGATAATTTCAACATTGTACAGGAATAGTTAACTTCTGCCTTTCTGAACACAGAGATCAAGATTGATGTAAAATGAGAAAAACTCTACATTGAAAAACACTGAAGGCAACACTGACTGCTTCTGCAGATGATGGCTCTGCTTTGTAATTTTTATTCTTAACATTTGCAATAAAAATAAACTTCTCCAAAAATCCTATGTTTACATAAAAGGACAACAGGAGACAGAGATTACTGAGACAGTGAAAAATGACTTCACACCATGATGAGGTCGAATGCTTTTCTGTTGGCTTCTAGAAATTCTCTGGTTTCTCCCACCCACCATCACCCCTGCAAATGTGTGTGACTCCATGGGTCTGATTTCCTGAGACCAGTCCCACACGTTATCAGTCTCCAGGCTGCTTTTTATTCGATATTATTTGCCATGTTTCTTCAGATTAACAAACCTGTTTGGGGTGCTCTCATGCCATTCTCATCATGGTCTCTTTTTCTCTGTTTTGTAGCTATGACAACATTGGAAATGAGAAATCAATCATTTGTCACTGAATTCATCTTCTTGAAATTTTCCAACAAATTCATCCTACAGGGCTGGTTCTTCCTGCTCTTTCTGGTCATTTACCTGACCACTCTCCTGGGTAACATGCTAATAATAGTGACCACCAAAGTCAGTCCTGCTCTCCACACTCCAATGTACTCTTTCCTCAGCAATTTGAGCTTTTTGGACGTCTGCTACACATCCACCACCCTTCCAGTACTGCTGGTGAACTTCTTCTGGGAGAAGAAGGCCATTTATTATGAGGGCTGCCTTTCCCAGATCTTCTTCTTGGTGAAAAGTGCTGGCACAGAAGGCTTCTTACTGGCTGTGTGGCCAGTAAGACTGCTTTGTGGCCACGTGCTGTTCTCCTCAGTACACAGTCATCATGATTGTGAAGGTCTGTGTTGGCCTGGTGACTGGGTCCTGACTGTGTGGGCTAGTGAATATGGTCACACACACGGTGCTGGCCATCACACTCACTCTGTTTGGGCCCCAGCAGATCAGCCACTTTCTCTGTGACACCCCATTGCTCCTGAAGCTCTTCTGCTCAGACACCTCTGTCATCGAGTCTGTTGTCACTTTCACAATGGGCCTGAGCCCCTGCCTCTTCACTGCAGGCTCCTACACACTCATCATGATGGCCATCCTGGGGATTTTCTCTATCCAGGGCAGGAGGAAGGCCTTCTCCACCTGTGCGTCCTCCCTCACTGTCGTGGTGGTCTTCTATGGAACAGCCAACTTTCAGTATGACAGGCTCAGAGAAGGCTGGACATGGACACCCTGGTCTCTGTGCTCTTCTGTGTGGTGACCCCCATGTTGAAGCCTATCATTCACAGCCTGAGAAGCAACGAGGTCCAGAGTGCCCTGAGGAAGCTGGCTGGGAGACAGACTGTATAGTGTGATTAGAACTAGATGATGGTTTCATTATAGGAAATGTCTTAGTTGTAGAAATATGTGAACTCTTCAGCAGCAATTACAAGAGTGCTCTCTCTGTACACAGTGTCTCATGACCACTGTGTTGCCCCTCCAACCAGGGGAAGCACACTGTGCTAAGTATGTGACACATTGTGACCTCACTTGGGTTCTCTAATCCACAGGTATTTCAGAATATATTTATTACTTTTCTCTCCAAAAAAAACCTATACCCAAAGTAGTCAATCTCCTTTCCCCCAATATTGCAGCTCTAGCGAAAACTAGTGAATGTGAAGTGCTATGTGCAGTGTGACTTTGACTTGCATTTTCCTAATGGATCTTGATTCTAAGTTTTAAATAAACACCATTTCTTTGTTTCTCCTTCACATGTGGAAAGACCCATGTATACACTCGAGTTTCTGTGGATATTTTTAATGAAATAATACCATATATGCCTTTTGGATGTGACTCCTTTCACTTAGGATGTTTGCAATTTTCAGTTATATTGTAGCTTGTATAAGTATTTTAGTTTATTCCTCCTTATTGTGACTGATTTCCATCTTATGAAATTGCCAAATTTTTTTGTTCATTTCCCACTGGATAGTAATTTTTACTTTGTGTCGGTGTGGGTGTCGTACTGCAGATTGAATCCGGAGCCTCCTGCACACTAAACAATGTTCTATCACTAAGCCAAAGCCCAACCTTTTAAAAAATTTGTTTTGAGACAGGGTCTTGCAAATTTGCCCAGGTTGTCCCTGAATTTGTGATCCTCCTGCTTCAGCTTCTTGAGTAGCTAGATTACAGACCTGCCTGGTCATTTTCACTTTTTGACTAATATGAATAAGATTCATATATATAATATGAACATTATATATAATGTGAACATTATATGAACATTCATGTACAAATCATTGGTGGACAACTTTTTTATTTATCTTGAGTTTGTAAGTAGGAGTGGAAGAGGTGGATCGTTAACTCCATATTTAACTTTCTGAAGAAGTTCCAGATCATTTTCAGACTATTGGAACCAGCTTACCTTATTATTAAGAGTGGTGAATAAAGATTCTGATTTCCTCACTCCCTTAACAACACATCATTATCATTCCTTTTATTGTGACGACCCTGGAATGTGTGAAGTGCTTCATCAAATGTGCTGTAGCTTTTCCTTTCCATGATGGCTAATCATTCTAAGATCTTTTAGGAGTACTGTTAATGTGTCTCTCCTAAGCATGAGGAAAACCCCATTGTATTATGGGAAATGTTAAGTTTTAGAGACTTACCTCTTTATCTAATACTTTTATTATTATTTTTGTGCAGTAAATTCTACAAGACTTTCAAGCTTGTTGTCTTTTCTCCATCTGTGCCCGAAAGAGCTGTTTGATGACTCTTTTTTTCCCCGACTTTTAAACTCCATAGCAAACAATTTCTTCACCAGGTCATGAGCATCAGCAGGATCATAAAATTAAGGGGCACGAAGTCATACAGGGTTTTGAAAGGGATCAGCCCTTAGCAGGAGTGGATCATCTGAAGATAGTGGGGATGCTTTCAATATTGTGGCTTCTGATATCTGTCCATCTGGCAAAGTATGTAACATGAATGAAAAACTTCATATGCCGTGCGAAATCCATCCCAATATGTGTACATCAACCCTGACCCCTTCTCTCCCTAGTGGGAAGGGAAGGCAGTCTTGAGGTTTCAGCCACCCACAAGTTCTTAGAAGAAATCTCACTCTGAACTTCACTCACCCACATCCCAGAAGAGAGAGGACGCTGATCTTCTCATTGCATGCTGGGAACAGGTGATTGCCAAGACATTAATGAATCCGACAGCAAATTAACTGCTCTCCATTATTGCAGTTGAACTCTTGAGTTGTATTTGCACACTGAGGAGTTCCATAGCAGCTGCAGAGGAAAGGCACCATGCATATTCCCAACAGGTCGGCCCCAGACATCTATAAATGTCCATCACAGGAAAATGAATTGTGAGATTCAGAGAATTTTGACTCCTTAATGAGGCCACAGATATGCAACAGGCAACTCTCAGAATGACAGGTCCGTTTTCTGGTGAATGGAGACCAACAGCCAGTTTTACAAAGAGCTTTCTTTGCAGCCCAGGTGCTAGTATGGAGAGCTCCAAGGGCCACACAAAAACCAGAAATCTACGCCTCTCTGTGAGAGTGGCTGGTAAGTAGTTTATTTACCATTACAATTTTCAAAAACACTATCCCAGAATCAGGGTATACCTACACCTTAAAAACATATTACAGAATATTGTACATATTTTCATTACCATTTTGATAGCATTTACGTAATGACCTATCATAGCACCTATTCTATGTGTGTCTAAGTTTCCACAATACTACTTGTATTGCCAGAGTAGAAATAACTTCATAGGATATCACAAAACCTGAGGAATTTAGCATGATGCCTCCCGTACTGGAAGAAAACCCAAAACATAACCAGAAACCCTGGGACTCCTAAATTCCTTAAGTGAGATGATGAGTGTGGAAAATTACTTATGGTAAACAATAGATAATGCTTAGTGTTAATCCTCTGCTTTTGATGAGCAGGACAGAAAGGAATAATTTTTAGGGAAAAATTATAGGGACACATTCCCATTATGATATAATATAGCATAACAATAGACCTACCAAAATACCTGTTTAAATAAAAATCATTATTGTAGAAAAAGTTATGTTTAGAAACGTATTCATTCACTAACTAGGGGTTTTCATCTTTATCTTACAACATATGGATGCTTGGGGAGGGGAGTTGCAAGCAATTTATTAACTTTAATAAATCCCTGAAGCTTGTGAGTAATCTACTTCATACACAACCCCCCTCCTTTAGAAATATTATATTTTGGGGTCACTCATAAGTGACTTCATTCTCGGTCACCTGACTTTGAGATGACTGATTGGGAAAGAAAGATGCAGAGCTGCTTGTTCTGTGGGAACTGAGCCGATGGTCTCCATAAGGGATATGTTTAGGAGACAGGAGACACTGAGTTTCTCAGAAGCCACTGGGCTATGCTGCCTCACATATGCCCACAGAAGCTTTATTTTTCTCAGCAAGATATCTGCACCAGAACCACTGAACAGAAATGTCCTCTCGCCTCTGTCAAGTCTCTGTTAGATCCTTTAGGACCCACACAGTACCGCCTTTAAATAATCTTTTAAAAACTCTGCTCCATGGATGTACTTGACAGACCTTCTTAATTCTTCAAACCTTTACTGAGTGCACATTTACACGAGGTGTTGCCCTAGTGTTTAGAACACAATTGAGAGGCCCAACTAGGACCTGGAGGAGCGCGTATTCGAGATGGAATGAGGGTCTTTGACAAGTGTTAAGTGCTCCATTCCCAGAGCTGCCCAAGCAAACACTAAGGGAAAATAATGATAATTTGTAGATTACATAGAATTGTTACCAAGTTTCCTGCACATATTGAGTTCATCTTCCCATTAGATTGTAAGGTGGTTGAAGGACAGTGTCGGAGACCAGCTTTTACAGAGGGTCTCAGGAGACGAACTGATGGTGAGGAGTCGGCGAAAGAGGGGGTGGAGAAACAACACAGACACCAAAGTGAAGGTGTTGATCTCAATCTTTACTTGTGAAGTTGATCATATATACTTTTCATTTTGGTAGGCTTACAGTACTTTGTGGTTACAAAACAGAAATCATTATTCAAACAAAAGAAATTATTACATAGCTACAATTAGAATAGAAGAATATATCTTGGCTTATGCATAAGCAAGCATTTGTAATTTCAGTTCGAGTTTTGCTTTGAGCTGTTTCTGCTTAGTTAACTTTTAATAATAGTTACAAATGTCCCAAACTATTGGCCTATACCTTGACTATTTTTTCTTGACTTCCTGACTGGAACCAGTGCCATGGTTACAGCAAGTAGTTGATTTGTTATTACTTGTAATCAAACAAAAGTAAGAGCAAAAACCATTGTGCACAGGAACAAGAACAAGTTGCCCAGTAATAAGCACTAATCTATCTTCTTAGCATTAATTTTCCTACTCTAGATTTTTCTAGATTTCTCAAAAACTTCCTTGACAGGAATACAGGGAGTTTTTCTTTAGACATTAACAATTTACACTCCAGAGCTGAATCATGACATTTAGAGCAAACAGATGTATGCTTTAGAAGTAGTTGCATTAATTGGGAAAGTCATGATTTTTCCTTTATACTTAATGGTCATCTGAGAAATCAAAACTATACTTATTAAAGGAATACAAAAACAAATCAGCCCATTCCCAGAAACATACTGCACTCCTCCAGAGAATGGACGCCTTGCACCATCCACCTCAGTAGGGCCTTGCCATTGCCTGAGTCAGGGGAGGGGCACAGCAGGACAGGGATTAGATCTTATCCTCTTTGGGTTTCTTAGTAGATCTGGCTTAGGACTAAATTAGACCCTGTATACGAACAAAATTGGTTTGAATTGAAACTAACCACTACCAAAAAAAGAAATTTTAAAATCCTAAATAGAAAAGAGAATTTTTTATTTTGAAGAATTTTATAACTAGAAGGCTCTGACATATCATAAAAGGTAATAATTTGTCTTCCCTTTCCTCTTTATGCTAGAAGAAGCCCAGTGAAATAAAAGGAACTGAAAGAGCTGGCACAATGGTGCATGCCTGTAACCCAGCAGCTCAGGAGGCTGAGGCAGGAGGATAGTGAGTTCAAAGACAGCCTCAACAAAAACAAGGAACCAAGAATCTCAGTAAGACCCTGTCTCTAAATAAAATTTAAAATAGGGCTGGGGATGTGGCTCAGTGGTCAAGCCCCTGAGTTCAATCTCCGGTAACTGCCCCGGCCCCCCAAAAAAAGAACTGAAAGAGATGATAAATGCTGAATTGAGTGCTGAATCTCCAAGACAGGAGAGAGGCTTTTTCCTGGTGAATTTTTTAAGATTTTAAACCTACCAGTTAGGGGTAAGGGCATCCCTGCATGTTATGTGAAAGAGCCCAGCCTCCCCCAAAGTGTGTCCTTGGACCAGCATCACTGGGAACACTTGGAACTCACTGACTGAGGCCAACTGTTCTGCACAATGACCTGTGAATTTCCCTTGGCTCCAAGCACTACCACCACATGGATGGATATGAGGACAACTCTGGGCCAGGCCAGATAGCTCATAGATTTCACAGTAATATATTCACATTGCCACAAGCACCTGAAATCATTCAGATATTTTTTTCTGAATAAATTGACCTTGTACTGTGTGTGTGTGTGTGTGTATGTGTGTGTATGTGTGTGTTTTAAGCAATTTACTAGGCAACATAAAAATTGGATTTAAAAATTTTAATCATTGCTTGTGCTATTGAGATCAAATAGGAATCATTGTTTCCCTGATGTGCATAAGGGTTTTCATGATCACACTATTCTTCCTCGTTTTAGTCCTGCCCATTTTTTTTTTCGTTTGAGGAAATGAATCCCTAAGGTTACTCAGCAAAACATTTCATTTATTGCCAAAGCAACAAAAAAAAAAGTTCTTCTTTTAAGACTCTAGACTTATTTATTTTATTTTGTTTATATTTAGATTTCAAAATTAGTTGTGCTTAACTGAAGCACCAACTTTCTATTGAAATTTAAATACTTTAAGCTTCTTAAGGCCCTGAGATTTGGAATTTTAATGAAAGCTGTGTTGGCCTATTAATCATGTGCAATGAATTATTAGAACCAAAGACAAGAATGTTTGGGCATTGAAGATAATAAGACAGTTTACTAATATATGGTATTATCATCAGGTAACAAAGTATCACTACAAATAAGAGTTATTACATGATAAATTTTCTGAGTCAATTTCTTTTTTTTGTTAAATCATAATTGTTAATACATATTAAATGTACAAATTAATGTACATTATGCAAATTAAAGGGATTCATTGATGTTTCCCTACTTGCATTAATATATTGTGCATTAATTTCAATTCTTTTTTCTGTAAAATGGGGATAATAGGTTATCTTATAGGTTGTTGTGTAAACCAAATAAGTTAATGCATGTAAGTCTTATAGGCATTTAATAAGTGTTAGGTATTTTTATCTAATGTGTGTCTCTATTCGTTACTCAATTTGAAAAATCCTGATTAAATTTAGGTATGCAAAAATTTATCTTTTCAAAGAAATTCACTGAGTTTTGATAGAATGAATTATCCGAAATTCAATCTAATTTTTACAGAAAACATGCCACTTTTAAACTACATTAAACAAGGTTTTTAAAGTCAGGCATTTATGTGTATTTAAGCAATCTAAGAAGACTCACACTGAAATTATTTTTCTATGAAATATGCCCTAGATGATTATGATGATTATGGTTATTATTATTGCAGAGAAGAGGGTTTACTATTAAGTTGATCTAATTCCTATGCTGCATTATATAAATTCTAAGGAGCAAGTACATATTGTTTCACAAAGTGTCATTCATGAGTTATGATTGTTAATAATGGATTCTAATGGTGACTATGATGATGATTCAATCTAATGCCCTACATTAATAAGGAGCATAGAGGATAAGGAAAATTGTTTGGGTATCATCCTTCACCCTACCCCACACCCGTGACATACAAGAAATTAGCCTGTAAAACCAAGGAAAAACTTATATGTAGATAAAATTATATAAACATACATTGGAAGATTTTTTAATGCCCCATGAAATTGTCCCTCCTGAACTGACCTTTATATTTAAGATTTTTACTATAGCAGTATGCACAACTTCAGAGATTGTATTTTTAAATCCCTGAAAATTTACGTTTAGTTTTCCCTTTTACACATCCACAGACCATGCACCATTTTCTCATAGTAAAATTTGCTGGAACTGCCTTCTATGTAGAATTTTATTTCTTTTTCTGAAAACATCTAGATATCTACCTATAAAACAGATTGTCATATTGATCTTTTTGATACAGGGAGTTAAAAGAAAGTACATGTCACTGATTTCTAAATGACTTGAAGTTCATCCAGGTAGTTGATAGAGAAAACAGAGAACGTAAGAAATGTCAAGTACATGTAGCTTCCAGCTCCAATTCAAAGTTGATTTATTGTAAATCAATGCTAATAAGGTAACGTCTTGTTTAGGGAAATTATTTAGAGAATGCGATACCTACAACTGAACTAGATAGTGTGGTGTTCTTAGTCATTTCTGGATAAATTTTACTACAATTTTCGTGAACACCAAGTATCACAAGAATCCCTACTTTCTCTATTTTCTTCTCTACTTTCTCTATTCTCCTGGGGGATTTCATATTCACCCTTTGTTGTAACAGTTGCCTTCAAGACAATGACTCCAAAATCCACACCTGCAGTTCTAGGCTGTCTGTGAAGGGCATTTCCACGTGATTATCCCACAGATAACTCACATTCAACATTACTCAAATCAAATCCACCAATGCCTCCTCTACATCTGTTATTCCTCACATATTCCTGTTTTCATGAGTGATCCCACCAGCTGGACAGCCTGCCCAAACTGATTTGTTGTCTTTACCGTGTCCTCTTCAACTAGGACTTTAAAGTTCTCCATATCCTTCTCCATGAGGGTTTCAGAGATTTTCTCCCACCTTCAACACAGCACGTCTTCAGATACAGACCACTTCATTTTGATCTTGTTTTAGCACTCAGATCACTCTTTTGAACTAAACAGGTGTGTCTAGTACCTGGGGAACAAGGTTTCACAGTTATGGATTTCTGCTCCTTGGACTCACATGCACAATTCCATGAGTGGGTCTATCTGCGTGTTCTAGACCTAGAGATCTGATGATTTTCTAAAACCCAGTCTATCTCCCTCCAGATGTCCCTGTTTTCAATCTGCACTCACCTGAAAGAGATTTATGGTCCCCTATTGTTGATACTCTGCAATCATTCATGCCCATCCTCATACCCAAGCCTGGCTTCCAGAGACACACCTGGGCTTTATAGTGGCCCATGGCATGGTGGGGGGTGGGACTTTTTCCGAGGTTTCTATTGCCAAGTACCTTGCTTAGAAATCAGGAGTGACACAGCTTCACAGAGCCTAGACCCGGCCCCATAGGCTGATACCCTGCCACCTCCCCTGAAGTAGCAGGCTCCTCAGAATGACCCAGGGCTTGGCAGCATCCACTGGTACTATCCCACCAGCCCCTTGAAGCCTAGCTGGAGTCTCCATAGAAACAGGGTACATCTCTATGGAAATGGGCTCCCTCTTCCCGCCCCAGTGTGATGCAGCACTCAGAGAAACTCAATAGTGAGGGTCTTTCCATTTATAGCAATTAGGATAACCAAGTGTTCTGGGCTTGCTGAGCCTTAGATGGAAGATTCCTGCTATATTCTTTGAGATTTCTGCCATCAATGTTGCCTGAGATGCCAACTTGCCATCCCACTATCTATAAGACAGTGTTCTCAGTCAAGACCAATCCTACAACCAATAACACACACACACACACACACACACACACACACACACACACATGCACACGCCCATCCATCATGGTGAGCAAGGCATTGTATCTGTGATACAGACCGAATGCACCCACCAATCACATTCACTGCTTCAAACAGATCGTGATCAGGAAACAACTGATGTCACTTGTAAAATGTGATATTTCCTGGACTATCACTGTGGTAAAAAAGAAGTAGAGAAATGCAAAAAATGGGAGAAAATACTTAACCTCTTAGAGACCTATAAAAATATTAAATGTGGTTCAAACCAATCCTGAGTTAAAAATCATCTTGAAGAAATGCTTTCACATCTATTTATCAATTTACTTACTTACTTACTTACTGCAGTTCTGGGGATTGAACCCAGTGGCACTCTACCATGAAGCTATATCCCCAGCCCTTTTAATTATTTGGGGCGGGGGCCTTGCAGAGTTTCAAATTTATGATCCTCCTGCCTTAGTCTCCCAAGAACCTGCGATTACAGGCAGGTATCACTCTTCCCCATTAATTACTTATTTTTAAAATAAGGCTATTTTTAAAAATTGAACTATAATTTGTACTCAAAGAATGCACAGATCTAAAGTGTAAAGGTTTATAATATTTTACATATATATGAACTACCAAAAATCAGGATATAAAACATTTCCATCACTTTAGAAAATTCCTTCATGCTTCAACTGATATCACCCCTGAGCTCAAAAAAAAAAAAAAAAAAAAAAAAAAAAAAAAAAAACAGAACAAAAGCTGTAATCTTCAGGGCAAGAGTAACAGAAACTGTTACATTAGGACACTCAACGGAAAACCTTTGCAGCTATGGAAAAGAACAGGCAGAAATGTCTAACGTCGGGAGGAATCAAAACTAGGCTCAGCCATATTGCAGGAAAGTGGGTCACTGTGAAGGCCATATCCCTGTGACTGAGTTTACAGTACCTAAGGGAGGGCTTCCTGGAAACATCAGAAATCCCTTCTCTGTTTCCCACTAGTCCACTAGTCCATTATTACTTGACCATTATAGCTGTTTTGCTAATTTTTGAACTTTATTTAAAGGAAACATACAGTATATATTTTGTATCTGACTTCTTTCTCCCAGAAATTTTTTTTTAGATTTGTCAATGTTATTAATTTTTCAGTATTTGTGTTTCTAAAGTAACTGAATTATTTCACTGCATGATAAACCATGATTTGTCTTCTGTCCTTCTGCTGAAGGCATTATATTTGTTTGAGTTATTATGAATTTTTACACAAGAATTTTTGTGAACTGTGCATTAATTTCCTTGGAAATATGCTAGGAATGGGATTGTTTTGAATAGAATAACTACATATTTAACTAAATCAGAAATTACTAAACATTTTTAAAAAGTAAGTGTATAGACTTAAAATTTCACCTTGAGTATCTATCAAAATAGCTAGAAAGCATGTTGTTTTCATCATTATAATAACCAAAAAGAGCAGAAGAAAATGCAAATTAATTACTTTCCTTGACTTTATTAGGGATGAAGATTATAAGGCAAACAACTAACCGAAGTCTGGGGAGAGATAAGCAACCAAAATAATCCAGGCATTTTTTTAACTATGGGAGAACCCACTAGATACATAGGAGTTTATTTATAAAAAAAAAAAACTCAAATAAAAAATAGTTAATGGATTGCGAAAGACTCAGTATAGACTGGTTTAAGACCATAAAGACCCACAGGGCTATAGACATAAGATGTTTGTATTTTTTTTTTCTCCATGAATTCCACCAAATGCTCCCAGAAAGATACGGAAGTATTCTGAGAAAGTGTCTTTAACGGTATCATTTTTTGGATAGGTGGAGGGACAAAGAGCAGCAACAGCAGCCAAAACTTCTCCCAGACCCATTTCCTGATTTTTTGCACAGAATAAAAGCTGTAATCTTCAGGGGCAAGAATAACAGAAACTGTTACATTAGGACACTCAACGGAAAACCTTTGCAGCTATGGAAAAGAACAGGCAGAAATGTCTAACGTCGGGAGGAATCAAAAACTAGGCTCAGCCATATTGCAGGAAAGTGGGTCACTGTGAAGGCCATATCCCTGTGACTGAGTTTACAGTACCTAAGGGAGGGCTTCCTGGAAACATCAGAAATCCCTTATCTGTTTCCCACTAGTCCACTAACATGCATTGACTGAAAATAACAGTAGAATACAGTTGAGAATTCTTCAAGAAATAGATTATCTCTGGAGAACGGCGAAAATAGAATACACAAAAGCAAGCAGGGAACAATATTAACAAACTGAACTTAGCCATATAGAATAAGGATAACATCACAGTAAATTGAGATCAATCCCAGAATGCAAAGCTGGTTCAATATTCAAAAATTCAATCAACCGAATTTCCATAGTAACAGACTAAATAAGAAAAAATATATATCATTTCAATAGATGCAGAGAAAATAAGAAAATTCAATATTTATTTATGATAAAAACTATAATTAAATAAAACTAGGGGCAATGTCCAGTGGTAGAGTGTATGCTTAGTATGCATAAGGCTCTGAATTCAAAACCCAGCACACATACACCAAAAAAAAAAAAAACTACTAGTAAAAAATGGATAGACATTTTCTAACATGATAAAAGGCATTGAGTAAATGTAATGTGCCAGACACATAGCTTATATTATCTCAAAACTTTTTTCAGCAGTTGTGAAATAGACATCATTAATATCCTAAGCAAGGAACAAACTGAGGAATAGATATGAGCTGACTTTTTTACAAACAACATCTAGTAAACAGCAGATGGATTTCAATCCACATCTATCTGGACCAAGAGCCTACTGTTTTACTATAATATTTTTCACTTAAGATTGAAAAAGAAACAGAAATTTTAGTTCAAAACAATGGATCACGGATTAGCATGGGTAACATGATCGAAAATCAGTAATTGTATCAATCATTTTTTTTTCAGGAAATGTAATGTTTGGTGAGGTAAATCTTATAATACAAAAAAAGAAAAATACCTAAGTATATATCATTTGTCAAAATTTCTTGTATCTTATAAAACTTAAAAAAATAAAAGTTTCTACTGAAAAAATAGATAAATGTATTTAAAAGCAGGTGACTTATAATTTTACTTTTAAGAAATGATCAGAGATGATCACAGATACATATGTATTAAAGATTCTATACCAATATTTATGATAGTAAATGAAATGGAAGGTTTCTATGTTCAATAAAAAGGGAGATATTAACTTAATTTCATGTCACGAAATTAAGATTACAAGGCAAACAACTAAATAGAGTACAACAATATTGGGAAACATTGCTTTGGATATTTTAAAGATAGATAGAGGTAGAATGGGATGAATGCAAAGAGAGCTTTGATTTTGTGACCTGTTCTATTCTTCTGAATAACTTTCTGCATTTTCTTCATTTTTCCGCAATGAAAACTTATTACTTGAAATAACAGACATACAAAAAAGAATTCATCACAGTGAAGTGTTAGGAGGGAGATACTGCAGATTCAATGAGACACAGGGGTTGATAGCTGGTTGTGCATTTTGACCAAGTCTCCATTTATTCTTACAAAAGAGTACCCATGCAAAAGTTTGTGAGAAGTTATGCTCTCTCTAAAGTCTCTCCTATACGTCTCTTTCCAGAGTCCAGGCATCTCTGTATACAATATTATTTGCCATGTTGCTGCAGATTAACAAGTCTGTTTGGGGTGCTCTCAGTCCATTCTCGTCATGATCTCCTTTTTTTCTGTTTTGTAGCTATGATACCATTGGAAATGAGCAATCAATCATTTGTCACTGAATTCATCTTCTTGGGATTTTCCAACCACTCCAACCTACAAGGCTGGTTCTTTCTGCTATTTCTGGTCATTTACCTGCCCACTCTCCTGGGGAACATGCTCATAATAGTGGCCACCAGGGTCACTCCTGCTCTCCACACTCCAATATATTTTTCCTCAGCAATTTGAGCTTCTTGGACGTCTGCTACACATCCACCACACTCCCAGTACTGCTGGTGAACGTCTTCTGGGAGAAGAAGGCAATGTCTTATGAGGGCTGACTTTTCCAGATCTTTTTTTTTGGTGACAAGTGCTGGCACAGAAGGCGTCTTACTGGCTGTGTGGCCAGTATGACTGCTGTGTGGCCACCTGCCGTCCTCCTCAGTACCCAGTCATCATGAGTGTGAAGGTCTGTGTTAGCCTCGTGACTTGGTCCTGGCTGTGTGGGATAGTGAATTTGATCACACACACGGTGCTGGCCATCACACTCACTCTGTGTGAGCCCCACCAGTTCAGCCACTTTCTCTGTAACACCCCATTGCTCCTGAAGCTCTCCTGCTCAGACACCTCTGTCAACGAGTCTGCGCTCCACGTGGTCATTGCCTCCATGGGCCTGAGCCCCTGCCTTTTCACTGCAGGCTCCTACACACTCATCATGGCGGCCATCCTGGAGATTCCCTCTTTTCAGGGCAGGAGGAAGGCCTTCTCCACCTGTGCATCCCCCCTCACTGTCATGGTGGTCTTCTATGGAACAGCCAACTTCCACTATGACAGGCCCATAGAAGGCTGGACATGGACACCCTGGTCTCTGTGCTCTTCTGTGTGGTGAGCCCCCTGTTGAGCCCCGTCATTCACAGCCTGAGTAGCAACGAGGTCCAGAGTGCCCTGAGGAAGCTGGCTGAAGGGTGTGCATCCGTTTGCACGATCAAAGTCTAGACCAATCTTCAAACTGGAGTATACAGTCATCTGAAAAAGATGCCTCCAAGGGACTTGTAGGCACCTGGTTAGAAAGTCTGTATCTGGAGCTTCAACTCCAACTCCCGCTTTTAAAATCTCTGAGACTCCTTTCTCTTCTCTCTTTTCACGAACACCTTTTTTCCACTTTCAGGTTCAAGTGTGTTGGATACCTTGTGTGGGTGTTCAGCACCATCTCTGTCCTTCTGTGTTCTCCCCACACCAGAGGGACAGAAAGTACGAGAACCTCTTTTCTCACACTCCCCTGCTTGCAGGCCTCCATTTTAGGGGGTTCTGTCAAGATCAGCCAAACACTAGGCAGAGAGGAAGAAAGGAAAGGAAGAAAGCGGGTTCTTTTGGATCCCATACCAGCAGCAGCAAACCAGCCTCTTAGAGGCAGGAACTAATCTCCTTGGTGCCAGGAGCTGTGTGTGCATGCTCCTAGACAGCTGTTCCTGAATGTGGGTCACAGTAGCGTGGAATGAGCGTCTCTTTTTAGGGAAGTTAGGGTTTCCATATATGGGGTGGTGTCACCTGCCCTATTTTCCTGTTTTCTTCCAGATCTCCCAACCGTTTTATAACTTGTTTCTATGTCAACTTCCTCTACCCTAAGACATCAAGAGTTGTTCTTCATCTCTACCTGACCAAGGTGGCACTGACCACAATAGAGGTTTACATCAGAGATGGTTCTAGATAACAGATCTGAGGAGGTAGGTTGGATGTATGACCTGAGGGAATTGAATATGTTGATGATGTCACAGCCCATGGGAAAGGAGACCTAATAATTCCTGGTGTGCAATGGCCCAACAGAGACTTTAAGTTATCCTGGCCTGAAATCAAATGTCTATGGTAAACTGAGCTTTGGAATAACACCATCGACCTTCAGGGTGGGAATGAACATTACAACATGACTACAGACTGCTGTTCCTGACTGGAGTGGGAGACTTACAGAAAGAATATGATAGGTTCAAGCATTATATTCCTCCTTCAAGTCAGGTTCAGATCATTAGAAATATTTTCTCTCTGGAAACTGATAAAGGTTAATATCAGAATAAAACATCCAATTCTCCAAATTGCAGAAGTACAAAGAAAATTATAAATCTACTGTTGAGAGCCACAGCCAAAGGGGCCCCAGCAAACTTCCAGCTGCCAGCAATCTTCAGACTGCCAGCTGATGATTGGTTCACAGTGGCCCCAGCAACATCTAGCTGATTGGCTCCTCTGTGGTGATGTTCATTGGGCTGTTTCCCTGCCCTTCAGACTGCCAGCTGATGATTAGTTCACAGTGGCCCCAGCAACATCTAGCTGATTGGATCCTCTGTGGTGATGTTCATTGGGCTGTTTCCCTGCCCTTCAGACTGCCAGCTGATGATTGGCTCACAGCGGCCCCAGCAACATCTAGCTGATTGGCTCCTCCACGGAGCTGCTCATTGGGGGACTTATTTGGCTCCGCCCACACGACCCAGCCAATCGGCCTCAAGAGCAGGGAGGATTGTGGGAGGTTGGGAGGTGGGTGTGAGGAGAGGCTTGTGGAAGCCGGTGGTGGCAGTTGGGCTCTGAGGGTTTTTTCCCTGAGGAGCTGTTTTGTTTGGCGTTTGTAGTTCTAAAAATAAAGTTAGTTTCTTTTGACAAGTGGCTCCTGATTTGTGCCAAGCCAGACTTCGGCATTTGGTGGCTCGCACGGGGAGCGAATGAGGGTAAGTAAACTGCTCGCCCCTGAGGGCAGGGCGAGAGGATGGGTAGCCATTCTAAGTTTACTCTTTTGTTTTGCTTCATTTTTGTTTTAACTTGCCTGTCCCTGGAAATGAGTGAGAGGGAAGAAAAACCGCTCACATTTGAGGAAAAACTATTTGCGTCTGAGGAACAGATAGGGAGAAAGGACGGATGCACACGTCAGGAGGATAGAAAGGCTGATATAATGATTTTGTGTGGTTCCATTTTTATTGGATTCTGTCTCGGTTTTATTTGCTGTTATCTTGCTGGGTTGTATTATAGTAGAAATACGGGATCAGTAATTAGTAAAAAACAAACCAAAAGAGTGTTAAGTAAATTGTTAGAGGAAGGAGTCTTCCCAGTAAAATCAAGAGCAGTCAGGGCATACGTTGATATAATACAAAAATATAGTCCATGGCTTTTTAAGGAGGAGTTGTTAGATATATCACAATGGAACCATCATGGTTAAGATTTAAAAAGAATAGAAAAGAACAACCCAGGGACTCTGCCAGTTGGCACATTGCCATTGTGGATGTACATATCTGGTTTGCTTAGTCCAAAGCCTTCAATTCAGACAAAGGTAGAGGAAGGAGAAGACATATTGATACAAGTACAAGAGAAGGTCTTTCGAGCTAGTGAGACAGAGGAAGGAAGTTTAGAGCAGAAAAAGCCATCAGGGGAAAAGTTACAACAGGAGATTGCTAATAACATCTTTCTATCACAGAGCGAAAGTGTCCAACCAACAGCACCACCTCTACCAGAGGGCATAAGTGTCCAATCAACAGCACCACCTCCATATGCTAGGAAAGCCCCAAACCCCGCAGTTGATAGTTGGGATCCTGAGACAGGATCTCAAGTATGCCCTGTATTTGAGGTAGGAGGGCAGCGAATTCACCAGGGTTTAAATTTCACATCAGTGAAGGAGCTAAAAGAGGCTGTAACAACCTATGGTCCTCAAGCACCCTTCACTGTAAGCTTGGTCGAATCCATTACCAACTTAAACATGACGCCAGCAGATTGGGCTAATGTTTGTAAAGCTGTGTTAACTGGAGGACAATACCTGTTATGGAAGGTTGCCAATGAGGAATTTTGCAAGGAGACGGCTAGTCGAAATGGAGCAGCTGGTTTACTCAGAGAAATCTAGATATGTTGTTAGGAAAGGGACCTTATGAGGATCGGCAGCAACAACTTGCATATGATCCTGGTGTATATTTACAAATTGCTGTAAATGCAGTTAAGGCATGGAAGACTTTACAAGGACATGGAGGTTTACAAGGTCAATTATCTGAGATAATACAAGGAGCTAATGAACCTTACGCTGAATTTGTAGATAGGCTTATTCAAACAGCTACCAGAGTTTTTGGGAATACAGAACAAGCAATGCCATTAATAAAACAACTGGCTTATGACCAAGCGAATCGTTGGTGCAGAGATATCATTAGACCATGGAAACAGGAAGATTTAAACACATATATTAAATTATGTAGAGACATTAATGAACAAGAGCAAGTCATGGAAGCTGCAGTAAAACAGGCTTTAAATGCCAGAGACATTAATGAACAAGGGCAAATTGTGGCAGCTGCAGTAAAACAGGCTTTAGATGCCAGAGACATTAATGAACAAGGGCAAATTGTGGCAGCTGCAGTAAAACAGGCTTTAGATTCCAGGCCAAGAACATGCTACAATTGTGAACAAACAGGACATTTTAAAAGGAATTGCCCCATAGGAGGAGGGTTTAACAAAACTAGGTATCAAAGGAGTAGAATACCGGGTATTTGCCCACGATGCCGTAGAGGGAGACATTGGGCTAATGAATGCCGTTCTCAAACCACCATAGAGGGTACTCCATTATATTGGGCTAATGAATACCGTTCTCAAACCACCATAGAGGGTACTCCATTATCAAAAAACGAACAAGGACAAAGTGTTTATCCACAATATCGTGGACAAAGGCATCGGGCTCCGTTGCCAAAAAATGGACAGGGGGCCCCAATGCTCCGGGGCCCCAAACCACAAATATATGGAGCACTAGAGGAACCCAGCAACCCCAGCAACCCCATCAGGGCAGTGCCCAGGACATCAGATCCCTCATCAGACAAACCAGAGGGAGCGCAGGGTTGGACATCTGCGCCTCCGCCAAATCAGTACTAACTCCAGAGATGGGAGTTCAAATCATTCCCACAGGGGTAAAAGGACCTCTTCCCAAATGAACAGTAGGCTTATTATTGGGACGCAGTTCTTCTACGCTAAAAGGACTTATGATAAGTCCTGGGGTAATTGATGCCGATTATGAAGGTGAAATAAAAATTATAGCCAGTTCTCCAAAGGGTATATCAATAATTTCACCAGGAGATAGAATAGCACAGTTACTAATAATACCAAGCCTACATGATAAATTTTCCAGTCATGCTGTAGAAAGAGGTTCCAAGGGATTAGGCTCCACAGGTGTAGATTGGGCTACGCTTTCTTTAAATTTAGATTCTCGCCCCATGCTAAAACTAAATATTCAAGGACATGAATTTAATGGGCTACTGGATACAGGTGCAGACCTTAGCATTATCTCTCATCAAGAATGGCCAAAACATTGGCCATTACAACAAGTCACTCAAACGCTTCGAGGCCTAGGAGTGGTGACTAATCCCGATAAAAGTGCAATGCTATTAGATTGGAAGGATCCTGAAGGATGTGAAGGAACTATACAGCCATATGTATTGGATCATCTTCTGGTAAATTTATGGGGACGAGATGTCCTAGATCAATTAGGTTTGACATTAACAAATAATATCAATCAAAATGCACCCACTATTATGGCTAGACAAAGTTTTAGGAAAGGAAAAAGATTAGAAAAACAAGAACAAGATATAGCAGCACCAATACAAATAGATCAAGGAACAGACAGACATGGGTTGGATTTTCACAAAGGGCCACTGAGACAATAAAAATTACATGGAAATCAGAAAGACCAGTATGGGTTCCTCAGTGGCCCTTGACTAAAGAAAAGATACAAGTAGCCCATGATCTGGTCAAACAACAATTAGCGGAAGGACATGTACAACCTTCTGTATCTCCCCATAATACTCCCATTTTTGTCATCAAAAAGAAATCTAGTAAATGGAGATTATTGCAAGATTTAAGAGCCATTAATAATGAAATGGTCATTATGGGACCTGCTCAATTGGGGATTCCTCAATTGTCTGCTTTGCCAAAAACTTGGTATGTTTTAGTTATAGATATTAAAGATTGTTTTTTTTCAATTCCAATTCATCCTGAAGATAGTCCACGTTTTGCATTTACTATCCCTGCACTAAATCATGAAGGTCCTGATCAGAGATATGAATGGAAAGTACTCCCTCAAGGGATGGCTAACAGCCCAACTATGTGTCAAATTTATGGTAACAAAGTAATCCAGCCACTTAGAAATCAAAATCCTGAACTACAAATATTTCATTATATGGATGATGTATTATTAGCACACAAAGCTAAAAACACGTTGCTAGAATGTTATGCCACACTTACAAACTTATTAAAAAATTCTAATCTAGAGGTAGCAATAGATAAAGTACAATTAAATTTTCCAATTAATTATTTAGGAGTTCTATTATCCTCAACCATGGTCCGTCCACCAAAAATTCAAATACGAGTAGATCAACTCAAATCACTTAATGACTTTCAAAAGTTATTAGGAAACATAAATTGGATAAGGCCTTATCTAGGTATTCCAACAGGAGAATTGGGACCTTTATTTGATATCCTAAAAGGTCCATCAGATCCAAATTCACCCCGAATGTTAACGCCTGAAGCAAGAAAGGCATTAAAAATCATTGAAACATATATGGAAAATATGCATTTGGATAGAATTGATATAAGTTTGCCTTTATTATTTATTGTACTACCAACAAAATATATTCCTACAGGAGTATTTTAGCAAGAAGGTCCATTATTATGGATACATTTATCTTATTCTCCTAACACTATTCTTACTAGGTATCCTGAAGCTGTAGGACAATTAATACTCAAAGGAATAAAAGCAGCAAAGTGAGTGTTTGGAATTTCTCCCAATAAAATTATTACTCCATATACTATGAATCAAATTGATGAATTAGCTAATGAGTTAAATACTTGGGCAATAATCATGTGCAGATCTAATGTTTCATTTGATAACCACTTACCATCTAATCCTTTATTGTCTTTTTGGTCATTGCATCCTGTAATTTTTCCAAAAATGACAAGAAAAACACCTATCATGAATGCTCCAAATATATTCACTGATGGGTCAAATAATGGTACAGCAGCAATAGTTACACCTGATCAAACTTTTACATTTTTAGTACCCAAACAATCAGCTCAAAAGGTAGAGCTTAATGCCGTATTACAAACTTTTGTGATGTTTAAAGATTCGGTATTTAATTTATTTTCTGATAGTCAGTATATAGTTAATGCTATAATATCCCTTGAAGATGCTGGTAGGATTTCCCCTTCTTCTACTGTTTTCTCTTTATTTTCCACTATACAAAGTTTAATCTGGGACAGAAAAGATCCATTCTTTATAGGACATATCAGGGCACATACAGGATTGCCTGGAGCCCTTAGTTTGGGCAATGATTTAGCAGATAAAACTACACATGACATACATATTTTCTCTACAATAGAAGAAGCTATAAATTTTCATAAAAGATTCCATGTCAATGCTAATACTTTACAAAAGCGTTTTAAAATAACTAAGGAACAAGCTAGACAAATAATAAAACAATGTCAAAATTGTGTGACCTTTTTACCACAAGTTAATCTTGGAATCAATCCTAGAGGATTTATACCTAACCATATTTGGCAGATGGACGTCACACACTTGCCAGAATTTGGAAAATTAAAATATTTGCATGTTACAGTTGATACTTCTTCTGGATTTTTGATGGGCTCACTTCAGGCTGGAGAAAAAACTAAAGATGTTATAGCTCATTGCTTACAAAATTTTGCCACTGTGGGCATTCCAAAACAGTTAAAAACGGATAATGCCCCTGGTTATATGTCTACTTCTTTTAAACAATTTTGCTCATCATTTGGCATTACTCATATAACAGGAATCCCATACAATCCACAGGGACAAGGCATAGTTGAAAGAGCTCATCAAACTATTAAAATGTACTTATTAAAGCAAAAAGATGGAATTGAGAAGGGGTATATATTCCCCAAAGATAAACTTAAAATAACCCTTTTTATTCTAAACTTTTTAAATTTGGATTCATCAGGACTTAGTGCTGCAGAAAGGCATATGTGTCCAAAAAATGTACATAAGTCCAAGGTACTTTGGAAAGATATTCTAACAGGACAATGGAAAGGTCCTGACCCAGTAATTGTCTGGATTCGGGGGTCTGTTTGTGTGTTTCCACAGGAAGAACAGCAGCCGATTTGGATTCCAGAGAGATTAACCAAGATTCTGACCCAGTGATTGTCTGGAGTCGGGGGCCTGTTTATGTGTTTCCACAGGGAGAACAGCAGCTGATTTGGATTCCGGAGAGATTAACTAAAATCCTGACCCAGTGATTGTCTGGAGTCGGGGGTCTGTTTTTGTGTTTCCACAGGGAGAACAGCAGCCGATTTGGATTCCAGAGAGATTAACTAAAGCAATTTCTACAGACCAAAAAGAAGATGATTTAGCTCAAATCCATAATAGCTGATATCCAAAACTCCAATTTGGCTATCCTTACATCTGCGACAGAACCAGGATGCTTTTTTCAATATCTATTTTATTATTGCCCTTTCCCATATCATGAAGTTCTATTTTATTTTTTTGAGCTCATACAGACCTAGGTTAATGTTTTGCTGATCAGTTCTATTTTTTTGACTATAGAGTTTTTAAACATTGCAATAGAGATTTTACCTGTAAAAAGTTATAAGGCCTTTACTATTATGTTATGTGTTGTATGTATTATATTATGTGTGCACACTTGTGTTTTGTGTTATATGTTTGAATGTACGTATGTCCAATGTACGTATTTCCATATATCATATATGATGAGCGCTCATGAAAAGATGGATCCAAATATTTTTTTTTATTCACGTGATTTAAATGGTTTAATTTAAATCGGGTAAATAACTGTTAAGAATTGTTTTAATATGTAAACAAAAAAGGAGGTTAACAGATCTGTTTGTTTACTCTCACCTTTCGTTTTCATTATATTTAATAATTCTCTTCACTATAATGTAAATTGTTAAGAAAATTGTTTTCTTTTAGTGCCTTCTGGAATGTTACACAATTTTTTCTTTAGCCATTATTGCCAGAATTTCTATCTTCATCCCAGTGCTAAGATAATATAAATTGTTAAGAAAATTGTTTTCTTTTAGTGCCTTCTGGAATGTTACACAATTTTTTCTTTAGCCATTATTGCCAGAATTCCTATCTTCATCCCTGTGCCGGTGAAGACAAAGATAAAACTAATCTACAGTTTCTGCAAAACTGCTTACAGAACTTGCACTGAACTACTTACAGAACTATGTGTCACTTGTATGCATTGTGAACTATCTGTTGGTGCAGCGACTTGTGGTAGTGTTGGGGTATTTTTGCTGATGATATCATCGGTGGTACAATTTTCCCAAAAGGAGCCGACAATTGACTTGGTATATCTTCCTCCCTTCTGCTTGTCATGATCATTCAGCTAAAATTTGGGGGTCAACAGATGTGAGGCAATGAACCTCACCCCCCCCCCGCTGAGACCTCTCCACAGGTGTGGCTGTATACTGGACCGGTAGTCAATGACGGGTAAGATCCAATTACAATGGTACCAACCTAAGACAGGAGGCTGACGCCCTGAGGTCAGCTCATCCGAAGACGGGTAAGGACCATATGTAGTATTGGACAACCTAAGGCAGGCACGGTCCCTAAGCCACATGCTTGTTGTTTAAACAGAGAGGGGGAGATGTTGAGAGCCACAGCCAAAGGGGCCCCAGCAAACTTCCAGCTGCCAGCAATCTTCAGACTGCCAGCTGATGATTGGTCCACAGTGGCCCCAGCAACATCTAGCTGATTGGCTCCTCTGCGGTGATGTTTATTGGGCTGTTTCCCTGCCCTTCAGACTGCCAGCTGATGATTGGTTCACAGTGGCCCCAGCAACATCTAGCTGATTGGCTCCTCTGCGGTGATGTTCATTGGGCTGTTTCCCTGCCCTTCAGACTGCCAGATGATGATTGGCTCACAGCGGCCCCAGCAACATCTAGCTGATTGGCTCCTCCACGGAGCTGCTCATTGGGGGACTTCTTTGGCTTCGCCCACGCGACCCAGCCAATCGGCCTCAAGAGCAGGAGGATTGTGGGAGGTTGAGAGGTGGGTGTGAGGAGAGGCTTGTGGAAGCCGGTGGTGGCAGTTGGGCTCTGAGGGTTTTTTCCCTGAGAAGCTGTTTTGTTTGGCGTTTGTAGTTCTAAAAATAAAGTTAGTTTCTTTTGACAAGTGGCTCCTGATTTGTGCCAAGCCAGACTTCGGCAATCTACAATTTCTCCAGGTCTCTCTTATGTCAATTAGGACATTAATGGGGGAATGATTGAGACCCTGTTAATTAGAATGGAAAAATACCAGTGGAATTAGACAAATCTCAGAGCCTTGAACCCTGAAATCACCATTAATCCTCTTTTCTGTGAGAAGCAGCTTCTCCTCCCCCGAGGAGACTAGCTTTCCCTGAATTGAAGACCCTATGGTGACTCTACCTGGGCAGTTGTCTTTTTTTTTTAAGAGAGAGTGAGAGAGGGGAGGAGAGAAGAAAAGAGAGGGAGAGAGAGAGAGAGAGAGAGAGAGAGAGAGAGAAAGAGAGAGAATTTTTAATATTCATTTTCTAGTTTTCGGCGGACACAACATCTTTGTTGGTATGTGGTGCTGAGGTTTGAACCCGGGCTGTACGCGTGCCAGGCAAGCGCACTACTGCTTGAGCCACATCCACAGCCCAATTGTCTTTAAGATGCACATCCATCATCCCACATTGTCACCAGACTCTTAATTGGGGTCTGATCCTAGAACGCCTCAGGTAAGAGTATAAAATATAGCCCAGAAGAGTATAAGGGTCACACCAAAATAAAAGGTAAATATTTTACTGTATTTTGTTAATAGGAGCCTTAAAAATATATAAGAGAATTTGGTTGAGTCTTCTAGACCAAAGAAGTCAGGACATATTGCTGGATCATCTTGAATGCAGTCACAGGGACGTAATCACCAGAAATGTTAGGGCCAAGATTTTCCTGAGCAACGGGGAGTGGCTATTAGACTCTCTTTGGTTGATTGACTGAAATATGGACTCAGTGTTTGATTAAGTTCAATGACCAATATGATCCTGCAATAATGGAGAGGATGGTGATCAGAAATAAATAAGGTGTTGGATGGCGTGTTATGTGACCCCTTCCCTTTCCTCACAGCTGGATCTGGAGGAGGGCCTGGAGAACCAGCCTTCGCAAAGGCCTCGTGGACATGCGTTCAGAAGGCAGCACCAGATCCTTGAGAAACCCGCAGCCACTGTCCTCGGCAGCCTGGGAAGACATTAACTGATGGCATCCTTGAAATGGCCTCCCTGATTTCAGTGAGAATAAGGGGACCCTGAAGTAGAAGAGGCCATGTGGTGGAGCAGTGATCAGAACATTCGAATCTTTAGAGATTTTGACAGTGGTAAATGATTGTGGTATTTATAGATGGGAAAAAAATGGGCACCCTCCTAGAATAGTGCCTGCCCCATGTAATGTGAAACTCTTCATTTCACACTTCATTGTAGTGGTCCATAATGGTGGAATTTGCTGACACATATTTGAACATGCACACAAAATAATCGTGAAGTTTGGCCAATATCAGTCCAATATTTCCCTTTTCCTCACCTCCTCCCCTGGTGCCTTGACTCTACTGATCTTCCTTCAACTTTCATGATGAGACTCCCTTCCCAACTTTCCTTCCTTTTCCCCCTCTAGCTTTAACAGAGGAATAACATACGGCCCTTTACTTTCTGAGTTGCTTATTTCCCTTAATGTTCTGAAGATCCATCCATCTTCCAGCATGACATAATTTTGTTATTCTTTATGGCTGAATTAAATTCCAGTGTGCATATACCAGATATTCTTTATCCATTCATCCACTGATGTCACCTCGGCTGGTTCATGGGCATGTATGTGTCATTATAGTATGATGACTTTGATCGGCTCTGATAAATACCAAGCAGAGGTAGAGCTGGGTCGCAGGGTGGTCCAAGGCTACTCCTGAGGAGCCTCCATCCCAATTTCCGTGGTGGTTGTGCTGATTTACATGCCCACCAAAAGGGTGAGATTGCTCCTTTCTCTCCAAATCTCTCCTTGTCACACTCATTTCTGTTTGTATTCTTGGTGGTTGCCTTTGTCACTGAAGTGAGATGAAATCTCAGGGTAGTCTTGACTTGCAAGTATTTTCATATATTTGTTGGCCACTCACATATTTTCTTCTAAGACATGTCTGTTTAGTTCATTTAGTTTCCCATTTGGTCATTGGGTTATTTGATAATTGGGTTATTTAATAATTGTGAGTTTGATGTTTAGTTTTTTGAGTTCTTTATTAATATTCTGAATATTCATCCTCTTTTAAAAGAGCACCTCATAAAGATGTTCTCCCTTTTCATAGGTTCTCTCTTTATATTCTAATTGTCTCCTTTGCTGTGCAGAACCTTCTTAATTTGATGCCATCCTATTAGATAACTTTTGGTGTTATCTCCTGAGCTTTGGCATCCTATTGAGAAAGTCATTGCCTCTGCCTGTAGATTGGAGTATTGCCTTTGTTTTTTCCTAGAATCTGCATGATTTCTGGTCTAGTGCCTGGGTCTTTAATGTATTTTGAGTTGATTTTTTGCAGGGTGAGCAATAGTTCAGGTCTCATTCTTCTGCATTTGGACAGGGGTGTAGAAGGACTGTTTCAGACAGTAGATGTTAATGACTGGGGTGCAGAAGAACTGTTGCAGAGAGCAGAAGTTGAAGACTGAGGTGCAGAAGGAGTGTTACAGAAAGCAGAGTTTGGAGACTGGGGTGCACAAGGATCGTTGAAGAGAGCAGAGTTTTCAGACTGAGGTGCAGAAGGACTGTTGCTGAGAGCAGAGGTTTGAGACTGGGGTGAAGAAGGATCGTTGCAGAGAGCAGAGTTTGGAGACTGGTGTGCAAAAGGACTGTTATGGAGAGCAGAGTTGGTTGCAGAAGGATCTTACATAAAGCAAAGTGTGGAGACTGAGGTGCAGAAGGACTTTAACAGAGAGCAGAGTTAGGAGACTGTGGTGCAGAAGGACTGATACAGAAAGCCAAGGTTTAGAATAGGGTGCAGAAAGACCATTACAGAGTGCATAAGTTGGAGACTGTGGTACAGAAAAACTATTACAGAGAGTAGAGATTGGAAATTGGGGAGCAGAAGGACTGTTTCTGAGAACAGAGTTTGGAGACTGGGTTGCAGCAGGAGCGTTGAAGAAAGCAGCGGTTGGAGACTGGGTTGGAGAAGGAATGTTACAGAAATTAGAGTTTGGAAACTGGGGTGCAGAAGGACCTTACAGAGAACAGAGTTTGGAGACTGGGGTGAAGAAGGAGTGTTAAGGAGAGGAGACGTTGGAGACTTGGGTGCAGAAGGATCGTTGCAGAAAGCAGAGTTTAGAGACTGGGGTGCAGAAGGACGGTGCAGAGAGCAGAGGTTGGAGACTGAGGTGCATAAAAACTGTTACAGAAAGCAGAGTTTGAAGAGTGAGGTGCAGAAGAATCTGAAGACAGCAGAAGTTGGAGACGGAGTTGCAGAAGAATCGTTGCAGAGAGCAGAGGTGGAGACTGGGCTGCAGAAGGATAGTTACAGAGAGCAGAGGTGAGAGACTGGGGTGCAGAAGGACTGTTACAGAGAGAACAGTTTAAAGACTGGGGTGCAGAAGGACCGTTAAAGAGAGCAGAGTTTGGAGACTGGCGTGCAGAAGGAGTGTTTCAGAGAGCAGAGTTTATAGAGTGGGGTGCATAAGGCCTGCTACAGTAAGCAGAGGTTGGAGACTGGGTTGCAGAAGGACTGTTATAGAGAGCAGACTTTTGAGGCTGGGTTGAAGAAGGAGTATTATAGAGAGCAGAGTTTTGAGGCTGGGTTTCAGAAAGATCTTACAGAAAGCAGAGGTTGGTGACTGAGGTTCAGGACGACTGTTACAGAGAGCAGTGGTTGGAGACTGGGGTGCAGAAGAATCCTGCAGAGATCAGTGGTTTCAGACTGATGTGCAAAAGGACTGTTACAGAGAACATAGGATGGAGACTGAGGTGCAGAAGGACGGTTACAGATTGCAGAGTTTGGTGACTGAGGTGCAGAAGGATTGTTACAGAAAGCAGAGGTTGGAAATTGTGGTGCAGAGGGACCGTTACAGAGAGCAGAGGTTGTAGACTGCAATATACAAAGACTGTTACAGAGAGCAGAGGTTGGAGAATATGGTGCTGAAGAAGTGTTACAGAGAGCCGAGGTTGGAGACTGGGGTGCAGAAGTACTGTTACACAGAGCAGAGGTTGAAGACTGGGATGTAGAAAGACTGCTGCAGAGAGCAGGGATTGAAGACTAAGGTGCAGAGGGACAGTTACACAGAGCACAGGTTGGAGATTGGGGTGCAGAAGAACTGATACATAAAGCAAAGGTTGGACACTCGGGTGTATAAATACCCTTACAGAGAGCAGATGTTTGAGACTGAGGTGCAGAAGGACCACTGCAGAGAGCAGAGGTGGAGACAGAGGTGCAGAAGGATTGTTACAGAGAGCAGAGGTTGGAGACAGGGGTGCAGAAGGACTGTTATAGAAAGCAGAGGAAGAAGACTGGGGTGCAGGGAGGTCGTTGCAGAGAACAGATGTTGGAGACTGGGTTGTAGCAGGACCTGTTGCAGATAGCAGAGTTAGGAGAATGGGATAAAAAATGACTGTTGCAGGGAGCAGGTGTTGGAGACTTAGGTGCAGAATGACTGTTGCAGAGAGCAGAATTTTGAGACTGAGTTTCAGAAGGACTGTTACAGAGAGCAGAGTTTGGAGACTGGGGTTCAGAAAGACTGATACAGAAAGCAGAGGTTGGAGACTGTGGTGCAGAAGGACCATTGCAGAAAGCAGAGCTCGGAGACTGCAATAAAGAAGGACTGTTACAGAGACCAGAGGTTGGAGAATGGTTTATTGAAGAATTGTTTCAGAGTGCAGATGTTGGAGACTGAGGTTCCGAAGAACTGTTGCAGAGAGTAGAGTTTGAAGACTGGGGTTCAGAAGAACTGTCGCAGAGAGCAAAGGTTGGAGACTGAGGTGCAGAAAGAATGTTACAGAGAGCAATGTTTGGATACTGGGGTGCAGAATTACTGATACAGAAAGCAGATGTTGAGACTGGGGTGCAGAAGAACCGTTACTGAGAGCAGAGGTTGGAGACTGTGGTACAGAGAGCAGAGGTTAGAGAATGGGGTGCTGAAGGACTGTTACAGAGAGCTGATGTTAGAGAATGGGGTGCAGAAGTAAGATTGCAGAGTTCAGTGGTTGAAGACAGAGGTGCAGAAGGACTGTTACAGAGAGTAGAGGCTGGAAACCGTGGTTCAGAAGGACTTATACAGAAAGCAGAGGTTTGAGACTGGGGTGCAGAAGGAGCGATACAGAGAGCACAGGTTGGAGACTGTTGTGCAGAAGGACTATTACAGAGAGCAGAGGTTGGAGACTGGGGAGTAAGAGGACTGATGCAGAGAAGAGATGTTGGAGACTGGGTTGTAGCAGGAACGTTGAAGAAAGCAGAGGTTGTAGACTGGGTTGGAGAAGGAATGTTACAGAGAGCAGAGTTTGGAAACTGCGGTGTAGAACGACCTTACAGAGAACAGAGGTTGGAGACTGCAGTGCAGAAGGTGTGTTGAGGAGAGGAGACGTTGGAGACTGGGGTGCAGAAGGACTGTTGCAGAGAGCAGATGTTGGAGACTAAGGTGCAGAAGGACCCTTAGAGAGAGCAGAGGTTGGAGAATCCAGTACAGAAGGACTGTTACAGAGAGCAAAGTTTGGAGACTGGGGTGCAGAAGACTGTTGCAGAGAGCAGTGGTTGGAGACTCAGGTGAAGAATTATTGTTACAGAGAGCAGAGTTTAAAGACTGGGTTGCAGAAGTACTGTTTCAGCGAGCAACGGTTGGAGACTGGCGTGCAGAAGAACTGTTGTAAAGAGCAGAGGTTGGAGACTGGGGTCCAGAAGAATCTTTACAGAGAGTAGAGGTTGGAGACTGGGGTGAAGAAAACCTATTACAGAGAGCAGAGTTTGGAGACTGGGGTGCAGAAGGACTGTTACAGAGAGCAGAGTTTGCAGACTGAGGTGCAAAAGGACTATTGCAGAGAGCAGATGTTGGAGACTGGGGTTCAGAAAGACTTTTGAAGACAGCAGAGTTTAGAGACAAGGGTGCAAAAAAATGGTTGCAGACAGCAGAGGATAGACTGGGGTGCAGAAGGACCATTGCAGAGGTCAGAGTTTGAAGACTGGGTTTAGAAAGACTGTTGCAGAGAGCAGAGGTTGGACACTGGGGTGCAGAAGGCCTGTTACAGAGAGCAGAGTTTGGAGACTGTTATGCAGAACGACTGTTACAGAGAGCATAGTTTGGAGACTTTGATGCAGAAGGATCTTACAGAGAGCAGAGGTAGGAGACTGAGGTTCAGAAGGACTGTTACAGAGAGCAGAGGAAGGAGACTGGGTTTCTGGGAGGTCGTTGCAGAGAACAGAGACTGGGGTGCAGAATTACTGATACAGAACGCAGAGGTTAAGACTGGGGTGCAGAAGGACTGTTGCAGAGAGCAGATGTTGGAGACAGGGGTTCAGAAAGACTTTTGTAGAGAGGAGAGGTTGGAGACAATGGTGAAAAGGATGGTTGCAGACAGCAGAGGTTAGACTGGGGTGCAGAAGGACCATTGTAGAGGTAAGAGTTTGGGAACTGAGATACAGAAGGATTGTTACAGAGAACAGAAGTTGAAGACTGGGGTGCAGAAGGACTGTTGCAGAGAGCAGAGTTTGGAGAATGGGTTTAGAAAGACTGTTGAACAGAGCAGAGGTTGGAGACTGGGGTGCAGAAGTCCTGTTACAGAGAGCTGAGTTTGGAGACATGGTTGCAGAAGTCCTGTTACAGAGAGCAGAGGTTGGAGACTGTTGTGCAGAACGACTGTTACAGAGAGCATAGTTTGGAGACTTTGATGCAAAAGGATCTTACAGAGAGCAGAGGTAGGAGACTGAGGTTCAGAAGGACTGTTACAGAGAGCAGAGGAAGGAGACTGGGGAGCAGGGAGGTCGTTGCAGAGAACAGAGATTTCAGACTGAGGTGCAGAAGAACTGTTGCAGAGAGCAGAGTTTGGAGACTGAGATGCAGAAGGACTGTTACACAGAGAAGACGTTGGAGACTGGGGTGAAGAATTATGATACAGAAAGCTGGGGTGAAAACTGGGGCGCAGGACGACCGTTACAGAGAGCAGAGGTTGGAGACTGGCGTGCAGAAGAACTGTTTCAGAGAGCAGAGTTTGGAGACTGGGGTGCAAAGTCCTGCTACAGAGAGAAGAGGTTGGAGACTGGGTTGCAGAAGGACTGTTAGAGAGCAGAGTTTTTAGGCTGGGGTTCAGAAAGACTGTTATAGAGAGCAGAGTTTTGAGGCTGGGTTACAGAAGAATCTTACAGAGAACAGAGGTTGGTGACTGAAGTGCAGGACGACAGTTACAGAGAGCATTGGTTAGAGACTGGGGTGCAAAAGGATCGTTCAGAGAGCAGAGGTTTAAGACTGAGGTTCAGAAGGACTGTTACAGAGAGCAGAGGTTGGAGACTGAGGTGCAGAAGGATGGTTACAGAGAGCAGAGATTGGTGACTGCGGTACAGAAGGATTGTTACAGAAAGCAGAGGTTAGGAATTGGGGTGCAGAGGGACCGTTACAGAGAGCAGAGGTGGAGACTGCGGTATACAAAGACTGTAACAGAGAGCAGAGGTTGGAGAATATGGTGCAGAAGAACTGTTACAAAGAGCAGAGGTTGGAGACTGGGGTGCAGAATGACTGTCACACAGAGAAGAAGTTGAAGACTGGGGTGTAGAAGGATCATTGCAGAGAGCAGAGGTTGGAGACTTGGGTGCAGAAGGACTGTTGCAGAGAGCAGAATTTTGAGACGGAGGAGCAGAAGAACTGTTAAAGTGACCAGAGTTTGGATACTGGGGTGCAGAAGGACTGTTGCAGGGAGCAGGTTTTAGAGACTTGAGTGCAGAAGGACTTTTGCAGAGAGTAGAATTTGTAGACTGCAGTGCAGAAGGACTGTTGAAGATAGCAGAGGTTGGAGACTGGGGTGCAGAAGGACTGATAAAGAAAGCAGTGGTTGGAAACTGAGGTTCAGAAGGACCATTACAAAGAGTAGATTTTGGAGACTTCAATACAGGAGGACTTTTACAGAGAGCAGAGTTTGGAGACTAAAGTGGAAAAGAACTGTTGAAGAGAGCAGTGGTAGGAGACTGAGATGCAGAAATAATGTTAAAAAGAGCAGAGTTTGGAGAGTGGGGTGAAGAAGGACTGATACAGAGAGCAGAGTTTGGCGACTAGTGTGCAGAAGGCCTATTACAGAGAGCAGAGTTTGGAGACTGGGTACAGAAGGGCTGTTACAAGGAGCAGAGTTTGGAGACTGGGTTGCAGAAGAATATTATGTAGAGAACAGTTTGGAGACTGCGGTGCAGCAGGATTGTTACAGAGAGAAGAGGTTGGAGACTGGGGTGCAGTAGGATTATTGCAGAGAGAAGAGACTGGAGACTGTTGTGCAGAAGGATCATTGCAAAGAGGAGAGGTTAGAGACTTGGGTGCAGAAGGACGGTTGCAGAAAGCAGATGTTGGAGACTGGGATGCAGAAGGATCAGGATCGTTGCAGAGATCAGAGATTGGAAACTGGGTTGCAGAAGGACTGTTACACAGAGCAGAGGTTGAAGACTGGAGTGTAAATAGATTGTTGCAGAGTGCACAGTTTGGAGACTGGGGTGCAGAAGGACTGTTATAGAGAGCAGATTTTGGAGACTGAGATGCAGAAGGACTGTTACAGAGAGCAGAAGTTTGAGACTGGAATGCAGAAGGACTGATACAGAAAGCAGAGGTTGGAGACTTGGGTCCAGAATGAACCTTACAGACAGCAGAGGTTGGAGACTGCAGTACATAAGGACTGTTACAAACAGCAGAATTTGGTGACCAGGGTACAGAAGGACTGTTGCAGAGAGCAGAGGTTGGAGAATGGGATGCAGAAGGACTGTTTCAGACAGTAGATTTTAAAGACTGGGGTGCAGAAGAAGTGTTTCAGAGAGCAGAAGTTGGAGACTTGGGTGCAGAAGGATTGTTGCAGGGAGCAGAGTTTGGAGACTGGGGTGAAGAAGAACTGTTACAGAACTCAGAGTTTTGAGATTACGGTTCAGAAGTATCATACAGAGAGCAGAGATTGGAGAGTCGGGTGAAGACGAACTGTTGCACAGAGCAGAGATTGGAGACTAGGGTGAAAAAGAACTGTTACATATTGCAGAGTTTGGAGACTTGGTGGCAGAAGGATCTTACATAGAGCAGAGGTTGGAGACTGAAGTTCAGAAGAAATGTTACTGAGAGCAATGGATGGAAACTGGGGTTAAGAAGGATTTTTGCAGAAAGCAGAGTTTGGAGACTGAGGTACAGAAGGATTGCTACAGTGAGCAGAGGTTAAAGATTGGGGTAAAGAAGGACTGTTACAGAGATTAGAGTTTGGAGACTGGGGTGCAGAAGGATCTTTCAGAGTTCAGAGGATAGAGACTGCGGTGCGGACAAACTGTTGCACAGAGCAGAGGTTTGAGACTGGGGTGCAGAAGAACTGTTATAGAGAGCAGAGGTTGGACACTGGGGTGCAGAAGGCCTGTTACAGAGAGCAAAGTTTGGAGACTGTTATGCAGAACGACTGTTACAGAGAGCATAGTTTGGAGACTTTGATGCAGAAGGATCTTACAGAGAGCAGAGGTAGGAGACTGAGGTTCAGAAGGACTGTTACAGAGAGCAGAGGAAGGAGACTGGGTTTCAGGGAGGTCGTTGCAGAGAACAGAGACTGGGGTGCAGAATTACTGATACAGAACACAGAGGTTAAGACTGGGGTGCAGAAGGACTGTTGCAGAGAGCAGATGTTGGAGACAGGGGTTCAGAAAGACTTTTGTAGAGAGGAGAGGTTGGAGACAATGGTGAAAAGGATGGTTGCAGACAGCAGAGGTTAGACTGGGGTGCAGAAGGACCATTGTAGAGGTAAGAGTTTGGGAACTGAGATACAGAAGGATTGTTACAGAGAACAGAAGTTGAAGACTGGGGTGCAGAAGGACTGTTGCAGAGAGCAGAGTTTGGAGAATGGGTTTAGAAAGACTGTTGCACAGAGCGGAGGTTGGAGACTGGGGTGCAGAAGTCCTGTTACAGAGAGCTGAGTTTGGAGACATGGTTGCAGAAGTCCTGTTACAGAGAGCAGAGGTTAGAGACTGTTGTGCAGAATGACTGTTACAGAGAGCATAGTTTGGAGACTTTGATGCAAAAGGATCTTACAGAGAGCAGAGTATGGAAACTGGGTTGCAGAAAGATCTTACATAAAGCAGAGTTTGGACATTGAGATGCAGAAAAAATGATACCCAGAGCAGAGTTTGTAGACTGGGGTGCAGAAGGATTGTTGCCGATAACAGAGGTTGGGAGACTATCGTGAAGAAGGACCATTGCAGAGAGCAGAGGTTGGAGATGGGGTAGAGAAAGAATGTTACAGAGAGCAGTGTTTGGAGACTGAGTTGCAGAAGGACTGTTACAGAGAGCAGAGGTTGGAGACTGGGGTGCAGAAGAACTGTTACAGAGAGCAGAGTTTGGAGACAGGGTTGCAGCAGGATCTTACAGAGAACAGAGGTTGGAGACTGAGGTGGAACAGGACTGTTACTGAGAGCAGAGTTTAAAGACTGGGGTGCAGAAGGATCGTTGCAGAGAACCGAGTATTTAGACTGAGGTGCAGAAAGTCTGTTGGAGATTACAGATGTTGGAGACTGGGGTGCAGAAGCATCTTTGTATAGAGCAGAGGTTTGAGACTGGGGTGCAGAAGGACTGTTACAGAGAACAGAGGTTAGAGACTGCGGTGCAGAAGGCCTGTTACACAGAGCAAAGTTTGGTGAAGGGATGCAGAACGACTGTTACAGAGGGCAGAGTTTGGAGACTGGGTTGCAGAAGGATCATACAGAGAGCAGAGGTTGGAGACTGAGGTGCAGAAGGAACATTGCAGAGAGCAGAGGTTGCGACAGAGGTGCAGAATGATTGTTACAGAGAGCAGAGGTTGGAGACTGGGGTGTAGAAGGACTGTTGCAGGGAGCAGGAGTTTGAGACTTGGGTGCAAAAGGACTGTTGTAGAGAGCAGAATTTGGAGACTGAGGTGCATAAGGACTGTTAAAGAGAGCAGAGTTTGGAGACTGGGGTTCAGAAGGACTGATACAGAAAGCAGAGGTTGGAGACTGGGGTGCAGAAAGACCTTTGCAGAGAGCAGAGTTCAGAGACTGCAATACACTGTTACAAAGAGCAGAGGTTGGAGAATGGTTTATAGAAGAACTGTTTCAGAGTGCAGATGTTGGAAACTGGGGTTCAGAAGAACTGTTTCAGGTAGCAGAGTTTGGAGAACGGGGTGCAGAAGAACTGTCACAGAGAGCAGAGTTTGGAGACTGAGGTGCAGAAAGAATGTTACAGAGAAAAGTTTTGAGACTGGGGTGCAGAATTACTGATATAGAATGCAGAGGTTGAGACTGGCGTGCAGAAGAACTGTTTCAGAGATCAGAGTTTGGAGACTGGGGTGTAAAGGTCTGCTACAGATAGCAGAGGTTGGAGACTGGGTTGCAGAAGGACTGTTGCAGAGAGCAGATGTTGGAGACAGGGGTTCAGAAAGACTTTTGTAGAGAGCAGAGTTTGGAGACAAGGGTGCAAAAGGATGGTTGAAGACAGAAGAGGTTAGACTGGGTGCAGAAGGACCATTGCAGAGGTAAGAGTTTGGGAACTGAGATACAGAAGTATTGTTACAGAGAACAGATGTTGAAGACTGGGGTGAAGAAGGACTGTTGCAGAGAGCAGAGGTTGGAGACTGGGGTGCAGAAGGCCTGTTACAGAGAGCAGAGGTTGTAGACATGGTTGCAGAAGTCCTGTTACAGAGAGCAGAGGTTGGAGACTGTTGTGCAGAACGACTATTACAGAGAGCATAGTTTGGAGACTTTGATGCAGAAGGATCTTTCAGAGAGCAGAGGTAGGAGACTGAGGTTCAGAAGGACTGTTACAGAGAGCAGAGGAAGGAGACTGGGGTGCAGGGAGGTCGTTGCAGAGAACAGAGATTTCAGACTGAGGTGCAGAAGGACTGTTGCAGAGAACAGATGTTGGAGACTGGGTTGCAGCAGGACCATTGAAGAAAGCAGAGGTTTTAGACTGAGTTGGAGAAGGAATGTTACAGAGACCAGAGTGTGAAAACTGGGGTGCAAAACAACCTTACAGAGAACAGAGGTTGGAGACTGCGGTGCAGAAGGAGTGTTAAGGAGAGGAGACTTTGGAGACTGGGTTTCAGAAAGACAGTTGTAGAGAGCAGATGTTGGAGACTGCAGTGCATAAGGATCGTTGCAGAGAGCAGATGTTGGAGACAAGGGTGCAGAAGGAAGTTTGCTGAGAGCAGAGGCTGGAGACAAGGGTGCAGAAGGATGTTTGCAGAGAGAAGAGGTTAGAGACTTAGGTGCAGAAAAACAGTTTCAGAGAGCAGAGTTTGGAGACTTGGGTTCGGAAGGATCTTCGAAGAGAGCAGAAGTTGGATACTGAGTTGCAGAAGAATCCTTGAAGAAAGCAGAGGTGGAGACTAGGCTGCAGAAGGATCCTTACAGAGAAAAGATGTGGGAGACTGCGGTGCAGAAGGACTGTTACAGAGAGCACAGGTTGGAGATTGGGGTGCAGAAGGAATGTTGCAGAAAGCAGAGGTTGAAGACTGGGGTGCAGAAGGACTGTTACATAGAGCAGACGTTTGAGAATGGGGTGAAGAATTATGATACAGAAAACAGTGGTGTGAGACTGGGGTGTAGAAGGACCGTTACAAAGAGCAGAGGTTGCAGACTGGCGTGCAGAAGGACTGTTTCAGAGGGTAGATTTTGGAGACTGGGGTGCATAAGGCCTGCTTCAGAGAGCAGAGTTTGGAGACTGGGTTGCAGAAGGATCTTAAAGAGAGCAATGGTTGGTGACTGTGGTGCAGGACGAATGTTACAGAGAGCAGTGTTTGGAGACTGGGGTGCAGAACGATAGTGTAGAGAGCAGAGGTTTCAGACTGAGGTGGAGAAAGACTGTTACAGAAAGCAGAGGTTGGAAATTGGGGTACAAAGGATACATTATAGAGAGCAGAGTTTGGAGACTTCAGTATATAAAGATTTTAACAGAGAGCAGAAGTTGGAGTATATGGGGCAAAAGGACTGTTACAGAGAGCAAAGGTTGGAGACTGGAGTGAAGAAGAATTGTTACAGAGAGCAGAGGTTGGAGACTGAGGTGCAGAAGGACTTTTACACAGAGCAGAGATTGAAGACTATTGTGAAGAAGGACTGTTGCTAGCAGAGTTTGGAGACTTGGGTGAAGAAGGACTGTTGAAGAGAGCAGAATTTGGAGACAGAGGTTCAGAAAAACTGTTGAGGAAAGGAGACGTTTGAGACTAGGCTGCAGAATGTTCGTTGTAGAGAGCAGAGGTTGAAGACTGAGGTGCAAAAAGAGTGTTAAAGAGAGCAGAGGTTGGAGACTGGGGTGCAGAATGCCTGTTACGGAGAGCAGAGTGTGGAGAAAGGCTTCAGAAGGACTGCTACAGAACACAGAGTTTAGAGACTGGGTTGAAGAAGGATCTAACAGAGAGCAGATGTTGGGGACCCAGGTGCAGAAGGACTGTTAGAGAGAGTAGAGGTTGAAGACTGAGGTGCAAAAGGATCGTAGCAGAGAACAGCGTTTTAAGACTGAGGTGCAGAAGGACTGTTGCAGAGACCACAGGTTGTAGACTGGGGTGCAGGAAGACTGTTGCAGAGAGCAGACGTTGGAGACTGGGGTGCAGAAGGCTTGTTATAGAGAACAGAATTTGGAGACTGGGGTGCAGAAGACCTGTTACGGAGAGGAGAGTTAAAAGAAGGGGTGCAGAAGGTCTGTTAGAGAGAGCAGAGTTGGGAGACTGGGTTGCAGAAGGATCTTACAGAGAGCAGATGTTGGAGACTGAGATGTAGAATGATCGTTGCAGAGCGAAGAGGTTGGAGACTAAGGTGCATAAGGCCTGTTACAGAGAGCAGAGGTTGAAGACTGTGGTGCAGAAGGACTGTTATAGAGAGCAGAGTTAGGGACTTAGTGGCAGAAGGATCTTACAAACAGCAGAGTTTGGAGATTTAGGTGCAGGAGGACTGTTACAGAGAGCAGTGTCTGGAGACTGGGATTCAGATGGATCCTGCAGAGAGAAGAGGTTTCAGACTGAGGTGTAGATCGACTGTTATGGAGAGCAGAGGTTGGAGACTGAGGTGCAGAAAGACTGTTAAGGGGAGCAAATTTTGGAGACTGTGTTGCAAAAGGATCTTACATTGAGCAGAGTTTGGAAACTGAGGTGCAGAAGGACTGTTACAGAGAGCAGATGTTGAAGTCTGCGGTGCAGAAGAATTGTTGCAGAGAGCAAAATTTTCAGATTGAGGTGCAGAAGGACTTTTGCAGAGAGCAGATGTTGGAGACTGGGGTGTAGAAGTTTCGTTGATGAGAGCAGAAGTTGGAGACTGCAGTACAGAAGTACTGTTGCAGAGAGGAGAGGTTGGGGACTAGGGTACCCAAAAACTTTTTCAGAGAGCAGATGTTGGAAAGTGTTGTTCAGAAGGACAGTTGCAGAAGATGGAGAATGCGATGCAGAAGAACTTTTGCAGAGAGCAGAGGTTGGAGACTGAGGCACAGAAGGACGGACAAAGAAAGCAAAGGTTGGAGACTGGCTTGCAAAAGGACCTTTACAGAGAGCAGAGTTTGGAGACTGGGGAGCAGAAGGAGTGTTGCAGAGTACAGAGGTTGGTGACTGGGGTGCAGTAGGACCGTTGCAGAAAGCAGAGTTTGGAGACTGGCGTGGAGAAAGAATATTACAGAGAGCAGAGTTTGGAAACTGGGGTCAGAAGGATCTTTCAGAGAGCAGACGTTGGAGACTGAAGTTCAGAAGGATCGTCGCAGAGAGCAGAGTTTGGACACTGAGGTGCAGATGGACTGTTGCAGAGAGCAGATGTTGGAGACTGGGGTGCAGAAGGACTGTTTAGAGAGCAGATGTTGGAGACTGGGGTGCAGAAGGACTCCTTCAGAGAGCAGAGGTTGACGACTGAGGTGGAGAATGACTGTTACCAAGAACAGAGTTTGGAGACTGGGGTGCAGAAGGACTGTTGCAGAGAGAATTGGTTTAAGACTGAGGTACAGAAGGATCATTGCAGAGAGCATAGTTGGAGTTGGGATGCAGAAGCACTGTTACACAGAGCACACGTTGCAGACTGGGGTGCAGAAAGAATTTTGCAGACACCAGAGGTTGTAGACTGGGGTGCATAAGAACTGTTGCAGATAGCAGAGTTTTGATATGAGGTGCAGAAAGACTGTTACAGAAAGCAGAGGTTGTAGACTGGCGTGCAGAAGGACTTATACAGTAAGCAGAGGTTGGAGACTGGGGTGCAGAAGGACCGTTACAGAGATGTGTTTGGAGACTGCGGTACAGAAGGACTGTTACAGAGAGTAGAGTTTGGCGACTGGGGTGAAGAAGGAGTGTTGCAAAGAACAGAGTTTGGAGACTGAGGTGCAGAAGGACTGTTTCAGAGAGCAGAGTTTTTAGAAAGGTTGCAGAAGGATGTTACAGAGAGCAGAGATTGTAGACCGAGGTGCAGCAGGACTGTTACAGAGAGAAGAGGTTGGAGACTGAGGTGCAGAAGGATTGTTATAGAGAACAGATTTTGAAGACTGGGGTGCAGAAGGCCTGTAACGGAGAGGAGAGTTGGAGAAGGCGTGCAGAAAGACTGTTACAGAGGGCAGAGTTTGGAGACTGGGTTGCAGAAGAAACTAATAGAGAGCAGATGTTGGAGAGTGAGGTGCAGAGGGACTGTAACAGAGAGTAGAGGTTGGAGACTGAGGCACAGAAAGATTGTTACAGAGAGCAGAGTTTGGAGACTGGGGTGCAGAAGGACTGTTGCAGATACCAGAGGTTGGAGACTGGGGTGTAGAAGGACTGTTGCAGAAAACAGAAGTTAAAATCTGGGGTGCTGAAGGACTGTTTTAGAGTGCAGATGTAGGAGATTGTGATGCAGAAGGACTGTAACAAAGTGCAAAGGTTTGCTACTGGGGTGCAGAAGAACTGATAAAGAGAGCAGAGTTTGGAAACTGGGGTGCAAAAGGCCTGTTACAGAGAGCAGAGTTTTGAGACTGGGGTGCAGAAGGATCGTTGGAGACAGCAGAGTTTCCAGACTCAGGTGCAGAAGGACTGTTGCAGAGATCAGATGTTGGAGACTTGCTTCAGAAGGACTGTTACAGAGAGGAGATGTTGGAGACTCGGATGCAGAAGGATCGTTGCAGAGAGCAGAGTTTGGACACTGGGGTACAGAAGGATTCTTACACAGTGAAGAGGTTGAAGACTGAGGTGAAGAAAGACTGTTACAGAGAGCAGATATGGGAGACAGGGGTGCAGGACTGATACAGAGAGCAGATATGGGAGACAGGGGTGCAGGACTGATACAGAGCAGAAGTTGAAGACTGAAGTACAGAAGGACTGTTACAGAGTGCAGAGGTTGGAGACTCGGGTGCAGAAGGATTATTGCAGAGAGCAGAGTTTTCAGAATGAGGTACAGAAGAACTGTTGCAGAGAGCAGATGTTGGAGAATGGGGTGTACAAGGACTGTTGCAGTGAGCAGAGTTTGGAGACTGGTGTGCAGAGGGATCGTTGCAGAGAGAAGAGGATGGAGACTGGGGTGCAGAAGGACTGATACAGAGAGCAGAGGTTGGAGACTGGGTTGCAGAAGGTCTTTTAAAGAGGGCAGAGTTTGGAGAGTGAGGTGCAGAAAAACTGTCACAGAGAGCGGAGTTTGGAGACTGGGTTGCAGAAGGATCTTACATAGAGCAGAGGTTGGAGACTGAGGTATACAAGCACAGTTACAGAGAGTAGAGGTTGGAGACTCAGGTGCAGAAGGACCATTGCAGAGACCAGAGGTTGGAGACTGAGGTGCAGAGGATTGTTACAGAGAGCAGAGTTTGGAGACTGGGGTCTATAAGGATTGTAACAGAGAGAAGAGGTTTGAGAGTAAGGTGCAGAGGGACAGTTACACAGAGCACAGGTTGGAGACTGGGGTGCAGATGGACTGATACAGAAAGCAGAGGTTGCAGACTCGGGTGTAGAAGTACCCTTACAGAGAGCAGAGGTTGGAGAATGCAGTACAGAAGGACTGTTATAAAGAGTAGAGGTTGGAGACTGGGGTGGATAAGGACTGCTGCAGAGAGCAAATTTTGGAGACTGGGGTGCAAAAGTACTGTTGCAGAGAGCAGAGGATGGAGACTGGGTTGCAGAAAGCCTGTTGCAGAGAGCAGAGGTTGCAGACTGAGTTGCAGAAGGACTGTTAGATAGGGAAGAGTTAGGTGACAGTGGTGCAAAACGACTTATACAGAAAGCAGAGGTTGTATACTTGGATGCATTAGGACCCTTACAGAGAACAGAGGTTGGAGAAGGTGGTACAGAGGACTTTTACAGAGAGCAGAGGTTGGAGACTGGGGTGCAGAAGAACTGATGTAGAGAACAGAAGTTGGAGACTGTGGTGCAGAAGGATCATTGTGACGAGCAGAGTATTTAGACTAGGGTGTAGAATGACTGTTGCATAGAGCAGAGATTTGAGACTGAGGTACAGAAGGACTGTTACAGAGAGCAGAGGTTGGACACTGGGGTGCAGATGGATTATAGCAGAGAGAAGAGTTTTCAGACTGAGGTACACAACAACTGTTTCAGGAAGCCGATGTTGGAGACTGGGGTTTACAAGGACTGTTGCAGCCAGCAGAGGTTTCAGACTGTGGTTCAGAAGAATCGTTGCAGAGAGCAGCAGTTGGAGACTGAGGTGCAGAAGGATCGTTGCAGAGAGCAGAGGTTCAAGACTGGGGTGCAGAAGGATCGTTACAGAGAGCAGAGTTTGGAGACTGGGGTCCAGAAGACTTTTACAGGGAGCACAGGTTGGAGAATGGGGTGCAGAAGTAATGTTGCGGAGAGCAGAGGTTGGAGACTTGGTTGCAGAAGCACTGTTGCAGAAAGCAGAGTTTGGACACTGAGGTGCAGAAGGACTGTTGCAGAGAGCAGATTAAAGACTGGGGTGCAGAGGGACTGTTTCAGAGGGCAGACTTTAGAGACTGAGTTTCAGAAAGATCTCACAGACAAAAGAGTTTGGAGAGTGAGGTGCAGAAGGACTGTTACATAGAGTGGAGTTTCGAGACTTAGGTGCAGAAGGATCCTTACAAAAAGAAGAGATTGAAGACTGGGTTGCAGACGGACTTTTCAGAGAGCACAGGTTTGATACTGGGGAGCAGAAGGAATGTTGCAGAGAGCAGAGGTTGGAGACTGGGGTGCAGAAGGACTGATGCTGAAAGCAGAGGTAGGAGACTGAGGTGCAGAAGGACTGTTACAGAGAGCAGAGTTTGGATATTGGGGTGCAGAAGGATTATTGCAGAGAGCAGAGTTTTCAGACTGAGGTACAGAAGAACTGTTTTAGAGAGTAGATGTTGTAGACTGGGTTGCACAAAGACTGTTGCAGAGGTTGGAGACTGGGGTGCAGACGGACTTTTACAGATAGCAGAGGTTGGAGACTGGGGTGCAGAAGGCCTGTTACAGAGAGCAGAATTTGGAGACTGGGGTGATGAAGGACTGCTACAGAGAGCAGAGATTGGAGACTGGGTTACAGAAGGATCTTAAAGAGAGCAGAGGATGGAGACTGAGGCACAGAAGCACTGTTACAGAGAGTAGAGGTTGGAGACTGAGGTGCAGTAGGACCGTTGCAGAGAGCAGAGGTTGGAGACTGAGGTGCATAAGGATTGTTACAGAGATCAGAGGTTGGAGACTGGGGTTCAGAAGGATTGTTGCAGAGAGCAGAGCTTTTATTTTTTTATTTTTTATTTTTTTATTTTTTTATTGTTGGTCGTTCAAAACCTTACACAGTTTTTAATACATCATATTTCACAGTTTGATTCAAGCGGGTTATGAACTCCCAACTTTACCCCGTATACAGATTGCTGTATCACATCAGTTACCCTTCCATTGATTGACATATTGCCTTTCTAGTGTCTGATGTATTCTGCTGTCAGTCCTATTCTCTACTATCCCCCCTCCCCTCCCCTCTCCTCCCCTTTTCTCTCTCTACCCCTTCTACTGTAAATCATTTCTTCCATTTGTATTATCTTGTCTTACCCCTCCATTACATAGTTCTTGATATATCATATTTCACATTTTGATTCAAGTGGGTTATGCACTTCCATTCTACCCCTTATACAGCTTGCAAAATCACATCAGTTACACTTCCATTGCTTTACATATTGCCATCCTAGTGTCTGTTGTATTCTACTGCCTTTCTTATCCTCTACTAACCCCCCTCCTTTCCCCTCCCCTCCCCTCTTCTCTCTCTACCCCCACTACTGTAATTCATTCCTCCCTCTTGTATTATTTTTCCCTTTCCCCTCACTTCCTCTTGTATGTAATTTTGTATAATCCTGAGGGTCTCGTTCCATTTCCATGCAATTTCCCTTCTCTCTCCCTTTCCCTCCCACCTCTCAACCCTGTTTAATGATGGTCTTCTTCTCGTGCTCTTCTTCCCTAGTCTGTTATTAATTACTCTCCTTATATCAAAGAAGACATTTGGCATTTGTTTTTTAGGGCTTGGCTAGCTTCGCTTAGCATAATCTGCTCTAATGTCATCCATTTCCCTCCAAATTCTATGATTTTGTCATTTCTTAATGCAGAGTAATACTCCATTGTGTATAAATGCCACATTTTTTTTATCCATTCGTCTATTGAAGGGCATCTAGTTTGTTTCCACAGTCTTGCTATTGTGAATTGTGCTGCTATGAACATCGATGTAGCAGTGTCCCTGTAGCATGCTCTTTTTAGGTCTTTAGGGAATAGACCAAGAAGGGGGATAGCTGGGTCAAATGGTGGTTCCATTCCCAACTTTCCAAGAAATCTCCATACTGCTTTCCAAATTGGCTGCACCAATTTGCAGTCCCACCAACAATGTACAAGTGTACACTTTTCCCCACATCCTCGCCAGCACTTATTGTTGTTTGACTTCGTAATGGCTGCCAATCTTACTGGAGTGAGATGGTATCTTAGGGTGGTTTTGATTTGCATTTCTCTGACTGCTAGAGATGGTGAGCATTTTTTCATGTACTTGTTTATTGACTGTATGTCCTCCTCTAAGAAATGTCTGTTCAAGTACTTGGCCCATTTGTTGACTGGGCTGCAGAAGGACTGTTGCAGCAAGCAGAGGTTGAACACTGGGGTGCAGGAGGACTGTTGCAGAGAGCAGATGTTGCAGTCTGAGGTGCAGAAGGACCCTTACAGAGAACAGAGGTGGGATACTGTTGTACAGAAGAACTGTTACAGGGGGCAAAGGTTGGAGATTGGGGTGAAGAATAACTGTTGTGGAGAACAGAGTTTGGAGAGTGGGGTGCAGAAGGACCATTGCAGATAGCAGAGGTTGGAGACTGGGTTTCAGAACGATCATACAGAGAGAAGAGTTTGGACACTGAGGTGCAGAAGGACTGATGTAGAGAGCAAAGGTTGGAGATTGGGGCGCAGTAGAACTGTTGCAGAGAGCAGAGTTTAGAGACTGGGGTGCAGAAGGACTGATACAGAAAGCAGAGTTTGGAGACTGGGGTGCAGAAAGACCGTTACAAAGAGCAGAGGTTGGAGACTGAAGTACAGAAGGATGGTAACAGAAAGCAGAAGTTGGAGACTGGGGTGGAAAAGGACTGTTGCAGAAAGCAGATTTTGAAGACTGGGGTGCAGAAGGACTGTTGCAGAGAGCAGAGGTTGCAGAGTGAGGTGCAGAAAGAGTGTTACAGAGAGCAAAGTTTGGAGAATGGGGTTCAGAAGTAATCTTACAGAGAACAGACGTTGAAGACTACGTTACAGAAGAACTGTTGTAGAGAACAAGGTTGGAGACTGGGGTGCATAGGGACCATTGCAGAGAGTAGACGTTAGAGACTGTGATGCAGAAGGAATGTTACCAAGAGAAGAGTTTGGAAACTGGGGTGCAGAAGAATCTTCCAGTGAAAAAAGTCTGGAGACTGGTGTGAAGAAGGATTGTTGCAGAGAGCAGACGTTTGAGATTTGGGTGCAGAAGGATCTTTACAGAGAGCAGAGGGTGCAGACTGGGGGTGCCGAAGGAATCTTACAGAGAGCAAAGTTTGGAGTCTAGGTTCAGAAGTACTGTTACAGAAAGCAGAGTTTGGAGACTGGTTTTCAGAAGAATCTTACAGAGAGCATAGTTTTGAGACTGCGGTACAGAAGGATTGTTACAGAGAGCAGAGGTTGGAGACTGGGGAGCAGAAAAACTGTTGCAGAGGACAGAGGTTTGAGACTGGGGTGCAGCTCGACCATTGCAGAAAGCATAGGTTGGAGACTGGGGTAGAAAAGGCATCATACAGGAGCAGAGTTGGGATATTGGGTTGCAGTAGGATCTTACAGATAAGAAGTTGGAGAATGATGTGCAGTAGGACTCTTACAGAGAGCAGAGTTTTGAGACTGGGGTGCAGAAGGACTGATAGAGAAAGCAGAGATTGGAGTTTGTGGTGAAGAAAGAAGGTTACAGAGAGCAGAGGTTGGACTGAAGTACAGAATGTCTTTTACAGAGAGCAGTGGTTGGAGTCTGGGGTGCCGAATGATTGTTGCAGAGATCAGATGTTGCTAACTAGGGTGCAGAAAGACTGTTGCAAAGAGCAGAGTTTGGAGACTGGGGTGCAGAAGGACTGATACAGAAAGCAGAGGGTGGAGACTGGGGTGTAGAAGGACTCTTACAGAGAGCAGATATTGCACACTAGGTTGCAGAAGGACTATTAAAGAGAGCAGAGTTTAGAGACTGGGGTGCAGAATGACAGTTGCAGAGAGCAGAGGTTGGAGACTGGGATGGAGAAGAATTGTTGCAGAGAGAAGATTTTGGTGACTGGTGTGCAGAAGAACTTTTACAGAGAGCAGAGTTTTTTAGACTGCGTTTAAAAGGATCTTACAGAGAGCAGAGGTTTGAGACTGAGGTGCAGAAAGACTGTTGCAGAGAGCAGATGTTGGAGACTGCAGTACAGAAGGACTGTTGCAGAGAGCTGAGATTTGAGACTAGGGTACACAAGGACTTTTTCAGAGAGCAGATGTTGGAGACTGTTGTTCAAAAAAACTGTTTCAGAGAGCAGAAGTTAAAGAATGGGGTACAGAAAGACTTTTGCAGAGAGCAGAGGTTGGAGGCTGAGGTTCAGATGGACGGATGATGAAAGCAGATGTTGGAGACTGGCGTGCAAAAGGACCTTTACAGAGAGCAGAGTTTGGAGACTGTGGTACAGAAGGACTATTACAGAGAGCAGAGTTTGGAGACTGGGGAGCAGAAGGACTGTTGTGGAGTACAGAGGTTGGAGACTGGGGTGAAGCAGGACTCTTGCAGAAAGCAGAGGTTGGAGACTGGCTTGGAGAAGAAATATTACAGAGAGCAGATTTTGGAAACGGTGGTGCAGAAAGATCTTTCGAGACCAGAGGTTGGAGACTGAGGTGAAAAAGGGTCGTTGCAGAGAGTAGATGTTGGAGACTGAGTTTCAGAAGGATCGTTGCAGAGAAAAGAGGTTGGAGACTGGGTTACAGAATAATCATTGCAGTCAGCAGAGTTTCCAAACTGAGATGCTGAAGGACTCTTACACAGAGTAGAGGTTGAAGACTGAGGTGAAGAAGGACAGTTACAGAGAGCAGATGTGGGAGACAGGGGTGCAGGACTGATACAAACCAGAAGTTGGAGACTGAGGTGCAGAAAAACTGTTACAGAGAACAGAGGTTGGAGACTCGGGTGCAGAAGGATAATTGCAGAGAGCAGAGTTTTCAGACTGAGGTACAGAAAAACTGTTGCTGAGATCAGATGTTGGAGATTGGGGTGCACAAGGACTGTTGCAACGAGCAGAGATTGGAGACTGGGGTGCAGAGGAATCATTGCAGAGAGCAGAGTTTGGAAAGTGGGGTGCAGAAGGCCCTTTACAGAGAGCAGAGATTGGAGACTGAGGTGCAGAAGGACTGTTACAGAGAGCAGAGATTAAAGACTGGAGTGCAGAAGGACTGTTGCAGAGAAGATTATGAAGACTAGGGCGTAGAAGGACTGTTTCAGAGAGCAGAGGTTGTAGACTGGGGTGCAGGAGCATCATACAAAAAGCAGAGTTTGGAGACTGAGGTGCAGAAGGACTGTTGCAGAGAGCAGACATTGGAGACTGGGATCCAGAAGGACTGATACAGAGGGCAGAGTTGGGAGACAGGGGTGCAGAAGCATCTTACAGCGAGCGATGTTTGGAGACTGAGGTGCAGTAAGACTGTTGAAGAGAGCAGAGGTTGGAGACTGGGGTGCAGAAGGACTGTTATAAAGAGCAGAGTTTAGAGAGTGGGGAGCAGAAGGACTGTTGCAGAGTACAGAGGTTTGAGACGGGGGTGCAGCAGGACCCTTGCAGAAAGCAGAGGTTGGAGACTTTCGTGGAGAAGGAATATTACAGATAGCAGATATTGGAAACTGGGGTGCAGAAGGATTTTTCAGAGAGCAGAGGTTGGAGACTGAGGTGCAGAAGGACTGTTACAGAGAAAGCGGTTGAATACTGGGGTACAGAATGATTGTTGCAGAGAGCAGAGGTTTAAGACCGAGGTACAGAAAGATCATTGCAGAGAGCACAGGTGGAGACTTGGCTGCAGAAGGACTGTTACACAGAGCACATGTTGCACACTGGGGTGCATAAGAAATGTTGCAGACAGCAGCGGTTGGAGACTGGGGTGCATAGGGACTGTTGCAGAGAGCACAGTTTGATATGAGGTGCAGAAGGACTGTTACCAAGAGCAGAGTATGTATACTGGGGAGCAGAAGGACTGGTACAGAAAGCAGAGGTTGAAGACTGGTGTGCAGAAGGACTGTTACAAAGAGCAGAGTTTGGAGAATGCGGTACAGAAGTTCTGTTACAGAGAGCAAAGGTTGACAACTGGGGTGCAGAAGGAGTATTTCGAAGAACAGAGGTTGGAGACTGAGGTGCAGAAGGACTTTTACAGAGAGCAGAGTTTTTAGATTAGGTTGCAGAAAGATCTTACAGAGAGCAGAGTTTGTAGACCGAGGTGCAGCAGGACTGTTAAAGAGAGCAGAGGTTGGAGACTGGGGTTCAGAAGGCCTGTTATGGAGAGCAGAGTTTGGAGAAAGGCTCCAGAAGGTTTGTTACTGATGGCAGAGTTTGGAGACTTGGTTGCAGAAGGATTTTACAGAGAGCAGATGTTGGAGACTGAGGTGCAGAAGGACTGTTACTGAGAGTAGAGGTTGGAGACTTAGTTTCAGAAGGATGGTTGCAGAGAACAGAGGTTGGAGACTGGGGTACAGAAGGATCTTTGCAGTCAGCAGAGTTTCCAGACTGAGATGCAGAAGGACTCTTACACAGAGCAGAGGTAGAAGACTGAGGTGAAGAAGAACAGTTACAGAGAGCAGATTTGAGAGACAGGCGTGCAGGACTGATACAGAGCAGACCTTGGAGACTGGGGTGCAGAAGGATCGTTTCAGAGAGTAGATTATGGAGACTGGGGTCCAGAAGGACTGTTGCAGAGAGCAGTTGTTTAAGACTGAGGTGCAGAAAAACTGTTACAGGGAGCAGTGTTTGGAGACTGGTGTGCAAAAGGACTGATACTGAGTTTAGAGTTTGGAGACTGGGGAGCAGAAGGATCTTACAGAGAGAAAAGTTTGGAGACTGGGGTGCAGAAGGATTGTTGCAGAGAGCAGACGTTGGAGACTGGAGTCCAGAAGGCCTGTTGCAGAGAGCAGTTGTTGAAGACTGATGTGCAGAAAAACTGTTACAGAGAACAGTGTTTGGAGACTGAGGTGCAGAAGGACTGTTGAATAGAGCAGTGTTTGGAGACTTGGGTGCAGAAGGACTGTTACAGAGAATAGAGGTTGGAGACTGTGGTACAGAAGTTCTGTTAAAGAGTGCAGAGGTTGGAGACAGATGTGCAGAATTATCTTACAGAGAGCAGAGGTTGAAGACTGGGGTGCAATAGGAATGTTGCAGAGAGCAGAGGATGGAGAATGGGATGCAGAAAGATCGTTGCAGAGAGAAGAGGTTGGAGACTGAGGTGCAGAAGACCTGTTACACAGAGAAGAGCTTGGAGACTGGGGTGCAGAAGGCCTGTAACATAGAGCAGCGTTTGGAGACTGGGTGGCATAAGGATCTTACATAGAGCAGAGGTTGGTGACTGAGGTGCTGAAGGACTGTCAGAGAGAGCAGAGGTTGTAGATTTTCGTCCACAAGAATCGTTGCAGAGAGCTGAGTTTTCAGAATGAGCTTTAGAAAAACTGTTGCAGAGAGCAGATGTTGGAGACTGGGCTGCAGAAGAACTGTTGCAGAGAGCAGAGTTTGGAGACTTGGGTATAAAAGAATCGTTGCAGAGAGCAGAGGGTGCAGACTGGGGTGCCGAAGAACTGTTACAGAGAGCAGATTTTGGAGACTGGGGTGCAGAAGGACTGGTACAGAGACCACATGCTGAAGACTGAGATGCAGAAAGACCTTCGCAAAGAGAAGTGGTTGGAGACTGAGGTGCAGAAGGACTGTTGCAGAGTGCAGAATTTAAAGACTGGGTTGTAGAACAATCTTACAGAGAGCACAGTTGGGAGAATGAGGTGCAGAAGAACTGTTACAGAAAGCAGAATTAGGAGACTTGTGTGCAGAAGGGTGGTTTAAGGGAGCAGAGTTTTCAGACTGAGGTTCAGAAGGACTGTTGCAGAGAGCAGATGTTCGAGACTGGGGTGCAAAGGACTGTTGCAGAGAGGAGTGTTTGGAGACTGGGGTGCATAAGGACTGTTATAGAGAGCAGAGTTTGGAGACTGGGTTGCTGAAGGATCTTACAGAGAGCAGAGGTTGGAGACTGAGGTGCAGGTGGACTGTTACAGAGAGCAGTGGTTTGAGACTGGGGTGCAGAAGGATCGTGCAGAGAGTAGAGGTTTCAGACTGAGGTCAAGAAGGACGGTTACAAAGAGCAGACGTTGGAAACTGAGGTGTAGAAGGACTGTTACACATAGGAGAGTTTGGAGACTCAGGTGCAGAAGGACTGTTAGAGGAAGCAGAGTTTGGAAATTGGGGTGCAGAAGGACTATTACAGAGAGCAGAGTTTGGAGACTGCGGTATAGGACTGTTAACGAGAGCAGAGGTTGGAGACTGGGGTGCAGAAAAATTCTTACATAGAGCACAGGTTGGAGACAGAGGTGCACATGGTTAGATACAGAGAACAGAGGTTAGAGACTGGGGTTCAGACAAACTGATACTGAAAGCAGAGGTTGGAGACTTGGGTGTAGAAGGACCCTTACAAAGAGCACAGGTTGGAGACTGCGGTACAGAAGGACTGTTACAGAGAGGAGATCTTGGAGTCTGGGGAGCAGAAGTACTGTTTCAGAGGACAGAGGTTGGAGACTGGGGTGGAGAAATAATGTTACAAAGAGCAGAGTCTGGAAACTGGAGTGCAGAAAAATATTAAAGAGAGCAGAGGTTGGAGACTGTTGTGCAGAACGACTGTTGCAAAGAGCAGACTTTGGAGACTGGGGTCCAGAAGGATCGTTGCAGAGAGCAGAGTTTGGAGACTGGGGTGGAGAAGAATCGTTGAAGAGAGAAGAGGTTGGAGACTGGAGTGAAGAAGTCCTGTTACAGAGAGCAGAGTTTAAATACTGTTGTGCAGAACGACTGTTACAGAGTGCAAAGTTTAAAGACTGGGGTGCAGAAGGACTGTTACAGAGAGCAGAGGTTGAAGACTGGCGTTCAGATGGATCTTACAGAGAGCAGAGTTCGGAAACTAGGGTGAAAAGAACTGTTGCAGAGAGCAGATGTTGGAGACTGGGGTGGAGAAAAATCATTGCAGAGAGAAGAGGTTGGAGACTGGAGTGCAGAAGTCCTGTTACAGAGAGCAGAGTTTAAAGACTGTTGTGCAGAACGACTGTTACAGAGAGCAGAGGTTGAAGACTGGGGTTCAGATGGATCTTACAGAGAGCAGAGTTTGGAAACTGGAGTGCAGAAGGATCTTAAAGAGAGCAGAGGTTGGAGACTGCGGTGCAGAAGGACTTTTGCAGAGAGAAGACGTTCGAGACAGGGGTTCAGAAGGATCATTGAAAAGAGCAGAGTTTGGAGACTGGGGTCCAGAAAGACTGCTGCAGAGACCAGATATTGGAGACTGGGGTGCAGAAGAACTTTTGCAGAGAGCAGATTTTAGAGGCTGGGGTGAAGAAGGACTATTACATAGAGCAGAGGTTGGAGACTGAGGTGCAGAAGGACTCTTAAAGAGATCAGAATTTGGAAACTGAGGTGCAGAAGAACTGTTACAGAGAGAAGAGGTTGAAGACTGGGGTTCAGATGGATCTTATACAGAGCAGAGTTTAGAGACTGGGGTGCAAAAGGACTATTTCAGAGAGCAGATGTTGGAGACTGGGGTGGAGAAAAATTGTTGCAGACAGAAAAGGTTGAAGACTGGGGTGCAGAAGGCATGTTACAGAGAGCAGAGGTTGGAGACTGTTTTGCAGAAGGTCTGTTACAGAGTGCAAAGTTTAAAGACTGGGTTGCAGAAGGATCTTATAGAGAGCAGAGTTGGGAGACTGAGGAGAAAAAGGACTGTTACAGACAGCAGAGGTAGGAGCCTGGGGTGCAGAAGGGTCATTGAAAAGAGCAGAAATTTCAGACTGAGATGCAGAAGAACTGTTGCAGAGAGCAGATGTTGGAGACTGGAGAGCAGAAGGACTGTTGCAGAGAGCAGATGTTGGTAACTAGGGTGCAGAATGGCTGTTGTAGAGAGCAGAGTTTGGAGAATATGCTGCAGAAGGACTGTTGCAGAGACCAGAGTTTAGAGACTGATGTGTGGAAGTCCTGCTACAGAGAGCCGAGGTTGGAGACTTGGATGCATAAGGACTGTTACAGAGAGCAGAGATTGGATACAGGGGTGCAGAAGGATCTTACAGAGAGTAGAATTTGGAGACTGTGGTGCAGAAGGAGTGTTGCAGAGATCAGAGGTTGGACACTGGGGTGCAGAAGGATCGTTGCAGAGAGCAGATTTTGGAGACTGGGGTGCAGAAGGCCTGCTACAGAGAGAAGACTTTGTAGACTGGTGTGCAGAAGGCCTGTTATAGATAGGAGAGGGTGGAGATTGAGGTGCTGGTGGACTATTATATAGAGCAATGTTTTGAAATGGGGTGCAGAAGGATCGTGTAGAGAGCAGAGGTATCAGACTGATGTGCAGAAGGACTGTTACAGAAAGTAGAGGTTGGAAATTGGGGTGCAGAAGGACTGTTACAGAGACCAGAGTTTGGAGACTGCCGTATAGAAAAACTGTTACAGAGAGCAAAGGTTGAAACCTTTGCAACAGTTATTTTACACCCCATGTCCAGCCTCTGCTCTCAACGCAGTCTCCAACCTTCGCTCTTTATACCAATCTTTCTGTACCTCATTCTCCAAACTCTACTCTCTGTAAAATACTTCTGCACCTCTTCTCCAAACTCTTACCTCTGTAACAGGCCTTCTACACCCCAGTCTACGACCTCTTTTCTCTATAACAATCCTTCTGCACCCCAGTCTCCAAACTCTGCTCTCTACAATGATCATTCTTCACCCCAGTCTCGAACCTCTGCTCTCTGCAACAGTCCTTTTGCACCCCAGTCTCCAACATGTGCTCTCTGCAACAATCCTTCTGCACCCCAGTCTCCAACCTCTGCTCTCCGTAACAATCCTTCTGCACCTCAGTCTCCAAACTGCTCTCTACAACGGTCCTTTGGAACCTCAGTCTCTAAACTCTTTTCTCTGTAACAGTCCTTCTGCACCTCAGTCTAAAACATATTCTCTCTGTAAGATACTTCTGCAACCCAGTCTGTAATCTCTGCCCTCTGGAACAATCCTTCTGCACACCTTCTCGAACCCCTGTTCTCTGTGACAGTCCTTCTGCACGCCGGTCTCAAACCTCTGCTCGCAACAAGGATGCTTCTGCACGCCAGTCTTTAACCTATGCTCTCTGCAACAGTCTTTCTGCACCCCAGTCTCCAATATCTGCTCTCTGCAACAGTCCTTCTGAACCTTATTCTGAAAACTCTGTTCTCTGCAATGATCATTCTGAACACCAGTCTCCAAACTTTTCTCTCTATAACAGTCCTGCTGTACCACAGTCTCCAAAATCTTCTATCTGTAAGATCCTTCTGCAACCCTGTCTCCAAACTCTGCTGTTTGTAACATTCCATCTGCACCCCAGTCTCCAACCTCTGCTCTGTGTAACAGGCCTTTTGCACTCCATTCTCCAACCTCTGCTGTCTGCATCAGTCTTTCTACACCGGAGTCTCCAAACTCTGCTTTCTGTATCAGTCCATCTGCACCCCAATCTTCAACCTCTGCTCTCTGTTACAGTCCTTTTGCACCTCAGTCCACAAACTCTGCTCTCTGCAACAGTCATTCTTCAACCCAGTCTCCAACATGTGTTCTCCGCAACAGTCCTTCTGCACCAAAGTATCCAAAATCTGCCTCTGTAACAGTCCTACTGAAAGGCAGTCTCCAACCTCTACTCTCTGCAACAGTGCTTCTGCACACAAATCTCAAACCTGTGCTCTCCGCAACAGTTATTTTACACCCCATGTCCAGACTCTGCTCTCTGCAGCAGTCCCTGTGCAACGCAGTCTCCAAACTTCGCTCTTTATACCAATCCTTCTGTACCTCATTCTCCAAACTCTACTCTCTGTAAAATACTTCTGCACTTCTTCTCCAATCTCTTCTCTCTGTAACAGGCCTTCTACACCCCAGTCTACAACCTCTTTTCTCTATAACAATCCTTCTGCACCCCAGTCTCCAAACTCTGCTCTCTACAATGATCATTCTTCACCCCAGTCTCAAACCTCTGCTCTCTGCAACAGTCCTTTTGCACCCCAGTCTTCAACATGTTCTCTCTGCAATAGTCCTTCTTCACCTCAGTCTGAAAACTCTGTTCCCTGCAACCATCTTTCTGCACCCTAGTCTCCAACCTCTGCTCTCTGTAACAGTCCTGCTGCACCTTGGTCTACTACCTCTGCTGTCTGTAAGATCCTTGAGCAACCTTGTCTAAAAACTCTGCTCTTCGTTACAGTTCTTCTGCACCCCAGTCTCAAGCCTCGTCTCTCGGTAACAGTCCTTTTGCACCTCAGTGTCCAAACTCTTCTCTCAACAACGATTCTTCTGCACCTCAGTCTCCAAACTCTACTTTCTGTAACAGTTTTTCTGCACCCCAGTCTCAAACTTATTCTGTCTGCAATGATCCTTCTGCACCCCAGTCTCCAAACTCTGCTCTCTCTAACAGTCCTTCTGAACCTCAGTCTCCAACCTCTCCTCTCTGTAACATTCCTTCTGCACCTCAGTCTTCAACCTCTGCTCTCTGCAGTAGTGCTTCTGCATCCCATTCTCTAACCTCTGTTCTCTGCAACAGTCCTTCAAAACCACAGACTTCAACATATGCTCTCTGCAACAGTCCTTCTGCACCCCAGTCTCCAACCTCTGCTCTCTGTATCAGTACTTCTGCACCCGAGTCTCCAAACTCTGCTCTCTGTAACATTCCATCTGCACCTCAGTTTCCAACCTCTGCTCTTTCCGACAGTTCTTCTGCACCCCAGTCTCCCAAATCTGCTATCTGCAACAGTCCTTCTGCACCGCAGACTCCAACATCTGTTCTCTGTAACAATCCTTCTGCACCTCAGTCTCCAAACTCTACTCTGTAACAGTCGTTCTGCACCTCAGTCTCAAACTTCTGCTCTGTGTAAGATTTCTGTAACCCAGTCTCCAAACTCTTCCCTCCTTAACAGTCCTTCTGCACTCTTTGTCTAAACTCTTCTCTCTGTAACAGGCCTTCTGAACCCCAGTCTCCATACTCTGTTCTCTGTAACAGTAATTCTGTACCCTAGTCTCAAACCTCTGCTCTATAGGACGATCTTTCTTTACCCCAGTCTCCAACGTCTACTCCCTGCAACAGTCCTTCTGCACCCGTGTCTCCAAAAACTGCTCTCCACAACAGTCCTTCTGCACCTCAGTCTGAAAACTCTGTGATCTGCAATGATCCTTCTGCACCCCAGTCTCAATACTGCTCTCTGTAACAGTCCATCTGCACCTCAGTATCCAAGCTCTGCTCTCTGCAATCATCTTTCTGCAACTCAGTCTCCAAACTCTGCTCTCTGTAACAGTCCTTCTGCACTCCAGTCTCCAACCTCTCCTCTTGCAACAGTCCATCTGCACTCCAGTCTCCAACATCTGCTCTCTGCAAAAGTCCTTCTACACCCTAGTTTCCAGCCTCTGCTCTCTGCAACAGTCCTTCTGCACCCCAGTCTCCAAACTCTGCTATCTGCAACGATCTTTCTAGACCCCAGTCACCAACCTCTGCTCTCTGCATCAGTCCTTCTGTACCCCAGTTTCCAACCTCTGCGCTCTGTAACAGTTTTTCTATACCACAGTCTCCAAACTCTGGTCTCTTTAACGTTTCTTCTGCACCCCAATTTGCAAAATCTAGTTTCTGTAACAGTGTTTCTACACCTCAGTCTCCAAACTCTGCTCTCTGTAGCAGGCCTTCTGTACCCCAGTCTTCAAAATCTGCTCTCTTAAAGTTCTTTCTGCACCCCAGTCTTCAACCTCTGCTCTCTGCAATGAACCTACTGCACCACAGTCTTTAACCTCTGATCTCTGCAACAGTCCTTCTGTACCACAGTCTCGAACCTCTGCTCTCTGTAACAGTCTTTCTGCACACCAGTCTCCAAACTCTGCTCTCTGTAAGAGTCTTTCTGCACATCAGATTCCAAACTCTGCTCTCTGCAACAGTCCTTTTGCACCTCATGTCCAACCTCTACTCTCTGCAACAGTCCTTCTGAACCTCAGACTCCAAACTCTCCTCTCTGCAACGATCCTTCTGGACCCCAGTCTCCAACGTCTGCTTTCTGTAACAAACCTTCTGCACCACAGTCTCCAAACTCTGCTCTCTGTAAGATCCTTCTGCACTCCAGTTTCCAAACTCTGCTCTGTGTAACATTCCTTCTCCACCCCAGTCTTTAACCTCTCTCTTCTGTGAGTGTCCTCCGGCACCCCAGTCTCCAACCTCTGTCCTCTGCAACAGTACTTGTGCTCCCCAGTCTCCAACTTCTGCTCTCGGTAACAGTCTTTCAGCACCCCAGTCTCCAAACTCTGCTTTCTGGATCAGTCCTTTTGAACCTCTGTCTCAAACCTCTGCTCTCTGTATGTATCTTTCTGCACTTCAGTCTTCAACCTGTGCTCTCTGTAACATTCTATCTGCACCCCAGTCTCCAACCTCTGCTCTCTGTAACAGTTTTTCTATACCTCAGTCTCCAAAGTCTGGTCTCTGTAACGGTCCTTCTGCACCCCAATTTCCAACCTCTGCTTTCTGTAACAATTTTTCTGCAACTCAGTCTCCAAACTCTGCTCTCTGTAACAGTGCTTCTACACCTCAGTCTCCAACCTCTGCTCTCTGTAACAGTCCTACTGAACCTGAGTCTGACACCTCTGCTCTCTTCTCGATCCTCTGCACCCCAGTCTTCAAACACTGCTCTCTGTAACAGTCCACCTGCCCCTCAGTCTCCAACCTCTGCTCTCTTTAAGATCCTTCAAAAACCCAGTTTCCAAACTGCTCTCTATAACTGTCCTTCTGCATCCCTTTCTCCAACCTTTCTTCTCTGTAACAGGCCTTCTGCACGCAAGTCTCCAAACTCATCTCACTGTAGCAACCCTTATGCACCCCAGTCTCCAACCTCTGCTCTCTGCAATGATCGTACTGCACCTCAGTCTCAAACCTCTGATCTCTGCAACTGTCATTCTGCACTTCAATCCCCATATTCTGCTCTCTGTAAAATCCTTCTGCACCCCTGTATACAACCTCTGCTCTCTGTAACAGTCTTTCCGCATCCAAGTCTCCGACATCTGCTCTCTGTAACAGTTCTTCTGCACCACAGTCTGCAACCTCTGCTCTCTACAACACTCCTTCTGCACCCGAGTTACCAAAATCTGCTCTCTGCAACAGTCCTGCTGTGCCCCAGTCTCCAACATCTTCTTTCTAAAACAGTTCTTCTGCACCTTAGTCTCAAAACCCTGCTCTCTGCAACGACCCTTCTGCACCCCAGTCTCCAACCTCTGCTCTCTGTAACAGTCCTTAAGCACCTCAGTCTCCCAACTCTGCTCTCTGTAAGATTCTTCTGCAACCCAATCTTTAAACTCTGCACTCTGTAACAGTCCTTCTGCACAACAGTCTCCAACCTCTGCTCTCTGTAACAGTCATTCTGAACCCCAGTCTTCAACCTCTTCTCTCTGCAACGATTCTTCTCCACTCCAGTCTCCAACATCTGATCTCTGCAACACTCCTTTTGAACATCAGTCTCCAAACTCTGCTCTCTGTAAGATCCATCTTAACCCCTGTCTCCAAACTCTACTCTCTGTAACAATCCTTCTGCACCCCAGTCTCAAAACTCTGCTCTCTCTAACAGTCCTTCTGCACCTCAGTCACCATCCTCTGCTCTGTGTAACAGTCCTTCTGCACCCCAGTATCTAAAATCTGCTCTCATGAACGATCCTTCTGGAACCCAGTCTCCAATGTCTGCTCTTTGCAACAGTCCTTCTGCACCACAGTCTCCAAACTCTTCTCTCTGTCAGATCTTTCTGCACTCAGTTTCCAAACTCTGCTCTCTGTAATATTCCTTCTCCACCCCAATCTGCAACCTCTGTACTCTGCAACAGTTTTTCTGCTCCCCAGACTCCGAGATCTGCTCTCTATAACAGTCCTTCTGTACCACAGTCTCCAACATCTGCTCTTTGTAACGATCCTTCTACACCCCAGTCTCCATCTCTGCTTTCTTTATCAGTCTGTCTGAACCCCAATCTCCAACCTCTGTACTCTGTATCTATCCTTCTGCACCTCAGTCTCCAACCTGTCCTCTATTTAAGAGTCCTTCTGCACCCCAGTCTCAAACATCTGCTCTCGGTAACAGACCTATACCGCAGTCTCCAATCTCTGCTCTCTATAATGGTCCTTCTGCAGCTCAATTTCGAAACTCTGGTTTCTGTAACAGTCCTTCAGCACCTGAGACTCAAAACTCTCCTCTCTGTAACAGTCCTTCTACACCTCAGTCTCCAACCTCTGCTCTCTGTAACAGTCCACCTGCACCTTAGTCTCCAACCTCTGCTTTCTGTAAGATCCTTCAGCAAACTACTCTCCAAATACTGCTCTGTATAACAGTCCTTCTACACCCCAGTCTCCAACCTCTCCTCTCTGTAACTGGCCTTCTGCACGACAGTCTCCAAACTCTGCTCTCTGCAATGATCCTTCTGCACCCCAGTCTCCAAACTCTGCTCTCTGCCTTGATCCTAATGCACCCAAGTCTCCAAACTCTGATCTCTACAATACTCCTTCTGCACCTCAGTCTTCAAATTCTGCTCTCTGTAAGATCCTTCTGCACTCCTTTCTTCTAGCTCTGCTCTATGTAACAGGACTTTTGCACCTCAGTCTCCAATCTCTGATCTTTGCAACACTCCTTCTGAACCACAGTCTCCAAACTCTGCTCTCTGTAAGATCCTTCTGCACTCCAGTTTCCAAATTCTTCTCTCTGTAACATTATTTCTTCACCCCAGTATTTAACATCTGCTTTCTTCAAGTGTCCTGTGGCACCCCAGTCTCCAAACTCTATCCTCTGCAACAGTCCTTCTGCTTCCCAGTCTCAAAACCTCTGCACTCTGTATCTAACTTTCTGCACCTCAGTCTCCAACCTGTGCTCTCTGTGACATTCTTTCTGCACCCCAGGATCCAAACTCTGCTCTCTGTAAAAGTTTTCAATAACGCAGTCTCCAAACTCTGGTCTCTGTAACGGTCCTTCTGCACCCCAATTTCCAACCTCTGCTTTCTGTAACAGTCTTTCTGCACCTCAGTCTCCAAACTCTGCTCTCTGTAACAGTACTTCTACACCTCAGTCTCCAAACTTTGCTCTCTGTAACATTCCTTCTGCACCCCAGTCTCCAAACTCTGCTCTCTGTAACAGTTTTTCTATACCACAGTCTTCAAACTCTGGTCTCTGTAACGGTCCTTCTGCACCCCAATTTCCAAATTCTGCTTTCTGTAACAGTCTTTTTGCACTTCAGTCTCCAAACTCTGCTCTCTGTAACAGTCCTTCTAAACCTCACTCTCCAACCTCTGCTCTTTGTAACAGTCCTGCACCTCAGTCTGACAACTCTGCTCTCTGCATGATCTTTCTGCACCCCAGTCTCCAAATACTGCTCTCTGTAACAGTCCACCTGCACCTCAGTCTCCAACCTCTCCTCTCTGTAATAGGCATTTTGCAACCAGTCTCCATACTCTTCTCTCTTTAGCAGGCCTTCTGCACCCCAGTCTCCAAACACTGCTCTTTGTAACAGTCCACCTGCACCTCAGTCTCCAACCTCTCCTCTCTGTAACAGGCATTTTGCAACCAGCCTCCATACTCTTCTCTCTTTAGAAGATCTTCTGCACCCCAGTCTCCAAAATCTGCTCTCTGCAACGATCCTTCTGCACCTCAGTCTCCAAAATCAGCTCTCTGCAATGATCCAACTGGACCCCATTCCCCAACCTCTGATCTCTGCAACAGTCCTTTTGCACCTCAGTCTCCAAATTCTGCTCTCTGTAAGATGCTTCTGCACCCCAGTATCTAACCTCTGCTCTCTGTAACAGTCCTTCTGCACCTCAGTCTCCTACCTCTGCTCTCTCTAACAGTCTTTCTGCACCTCAGTCTCCCAACTCTGCTCTCTGTTAGATCCTTTTGCAACCAAGTCTTTAAACTCTGCACTCTGTAAGAGTCCTTCTGCAAAACAGTCTCCAACCTCTTCTCTCTGCAATGATTCTTCTCATACCCAGTCTCCAACATCTGCTCTCTGCAACAGTCCTGCCGTACACCAGTCTCCAAACTCTAATCTCTGTAACAGTCCTTCTTCACCCCAGTCTCCAAACTCTGCTCTCTGCAACGATCCTTCTGGACCCCAGTCTCCAATGTCTGCTCTCTGCAACAGTTTTTCTGCACCACAGTCTCCAACCTCTGCTCTCTGTATGATCTATCTGCACTCCAGTTTCCAAACTCTGCTCTCTGTAACATTCCTTCTCCAACCCAGTCTCCAACCTCTGTCCTCTGCAACAGTCCTTCTGCTCCCCAGTCTCGAACATCTGCTCTCTCTAACAGTCCTTCTGTACAGCAGTCTCCAACCTCTGTTCTTCGTAACAGTCCTTCTACACCCCAGGCTCTCACCTCTGCTTTCTGAACAAGTCTGTCTGAACCCCAGTCTCCAACGTCTGTTCTCTGTATCTATCCTTCTGCACCTCAGTCTCCAACCTGTGCACTTTGTAAGAGTCTTTCTGCACCACAGTCTCCAACATCTGCTCTGGATGATAGTCCTATACCACAGTCTCGAACATCTGCTCTTTGTAAAAGTCCTTCTGCACCCCAATTTCAAAACTCTGCTTCCTGTAACAGTCCTTCTGCACCTGAGTCTCCAAACTCTACTCTCTGTAACAGTCCTTCTACACCCCAGTCTCCAAACTCTGCTTTCTGTATCAGTCTTTCTGAACCCCAGTCTCCAACCTCTTTTCTCTATATCTATCCTTCTGCACCTCAGTCTCCAACCACTTCTCTATGCAACAGTCCTTCTATACTGCAGTCTTCAAACTCTGCTCTCTGAAAAGGTCTTTCTGCAGCACAGACTCCAAACTCTGGTTTCTGTATCAGTCCTTTTGCACCCTAGTCTCCAAATTCTGCTCTCTCTAAGAGTCTTTCTGCACCTAAGTATCCAACCTCTGCTCTCTGCAACAGTCCTTCTGCACCCCAGTCTCCAAACTCTTCTCTCTGCAACAGTCCTTCTGCACCCCAGTCTCCAAACTCTTCTCTCTGCAACAGTCCCTCTGCACCTCAGTCTGCAAACTCTGCTCTCTGTAACAATCCTTCTGCCCCTCATTCTCCAGCCTCTGCTCTATGTAACAAGACTTCTGCACACCAAGTCTCCAAACTCTGCTCTCCACAACAGTCCTTCTGCACTCCAGTCTCCAAACAATGCTCTCTGCAACAGTCCTTCTGCACCCCAGTCTCCAACCTCTGATCTCTGCAAAAGTCCTTCTCCACCCCAGTCTCGAACCTCTTCTCTCATCAACAGTCCTTCTGCACCAAAGTATCCAAACTCTGCTCTTTGTAAGATTCTTCTGCAATCCAGTATCCAAACTCTGCTCTCTGTAACATTCCTCCTTCACCCCATTCTTTAAACTCTGCTTTCTGCAAATGTCCTGCAACACCCCAGTCTTCAACCTCTGTCCTCTGCAACAGTCCTTCTGCTCTCCAGTCCCCAATATCTGCTCTCTGTAACAGTTCTTTTGTACCGCAGTCTCCAACCTCTGCTCTTATTAATGGTCCTTCTGCACCCCAGTCTCTAAACTCTGCTTTCTGTATCAGTCCTTCTGAACCCCAGTCTCAAACCTCTGTTCTGTGTATATATTTTTCTGCACCTCAGTCTCCAACCTCTGCTATCTGTCACAGTTTTTCTATACCACAGTCTCTAAACTCTGGTCTTTCTTATGGTCTTTTTGCACCCCAATTTCGAACCACTTCTTTCTGTAACAGTCCTTCTGCACCTCACTCTCCAAACTCTGCTCTCTGTAAAAGTCCTTCTACACCTCAGTCTCCAACCTCTGCTCTATGTAACAGTCCATCTGCACCTAACTATGACACCTATGCTCTCTGCACGATCCTTCTGCACCCCAGTCTCCAACCACTGCTCTCTGTAACAGTCCACCTTCACCTAGGTCTCCAACCTCTGCTTTCTGTAAGATATTCAGGAACTCAGTCTCCAAACTCTCCTCTCTATAACAGTCCTTCTGCACCCCGGTCTCCAACCTCTCCTCTCTGTAACAGGCCTTCTGCACACCAGTCTCAAAACTCTGCTCTCTGTAGCAGTCCTTCTGCACCACAGTGTACAACTTCTGCTGTCTGCAATGATCCTACTCTACCCAAGTCTCAAACCTCTGATCTCTGCAACAGTCCTTCTGCAATTCAGTCTCCAACTTCTGCCCTCTGTAAGATCCTTCTGCACCCCTGTCTCCAAGCTCTGCTTATTTTAACAATCATTCTGCACCCCAGTGTCCAACCTCTGCTCTATGTAACAAGATTTTGCACCTCAGTCCCCAACCTCTTCTCTCTGCAACAGTCCTTCTGCACCCCAGTCTCCAACTTCTGCTCTCTCTAAGAGTCCTTCTGCACAACAGTCTCCAACCCCTGCTCTCTGCAACATTCCTTCTGCAGCCCAGTCTCCATCCTCTGCTCTCTGCAACAGTCCTTCTGCACCCCAGTCTCCAAACTCTGCTCTCTGCAAAAGTCCCTCTGCACCCCAGTCTCCAAACTCTGCTCTCTATAACAATCCTTCTGCACCTCAGTCTCCAACCTCTGCTCTCTGTAAAAATCCATCTGCACCTCATTCTGACACCTCTGCTCTCCTCAGGATCCTTCTGCACCCCAGTCTTCAGGCACTGCTCTCTGTAACAGTCCACCTGCATCTCAGTCTACAACCTCTGCTGTCTTTAAGATCCTTCAAGAACTCAGTCTCGAAACTCTGCTCTCTATAAGAGAGCTTCTGCAAACCAGTCGCCAAACTCTCCTCTCTGTAACAGGTCTTCTGCACGCCAGTCTCCAAACTCCCTCTTTGTAGCAGGCCTTCTGCACCTCAGTCTTCAACCTCTGCTCTCTGCAACGATCTTTCTGCACCCCAGTCCCCAACCTCTGCTCTCTGAAATGATCCTACTGCACCCCAGTCTCCAACCTCTGATCTCTTCAACACTCCTTTTGCAACTCTGTCTCCAACTTCTAATCTCTGTAAGATCCTTCTGCACCTCTGTCTCCAAGCTCTGCTTATTGCAACGATCTTTCTGCACCCCAGTGTCCAACCTCTGCTCTATGTAACAAAATTTTGCACCTCAGTCTCCAACCTCTGCTCTCTGCAACAGTCTTTTTGCACCCCAGTCTCCATCTTCTGCTCTCTCTGAGAGTCTTTCTGCATCTCATTCTAAAACATCTGCTCTCTGCAACATTTTTTCTGCAGCCCAGTCTCCATCCTCTGCTCTCTGCAATATTCCTTCTTCACCCCAGTCTCCAACCTCTGTTCTCTTCAACAGTCTTTCTGCACCCCAGTCTCCAAACTCTGCTCTCTGTAACAATCCTTCTGCACCTCAGTCTCCAAACTCTGTTCTCTGCAACGGTCCTTCTGCACCTCAGTCTCCAACCTCTACTTTTTGTAACAGTCCTTCTGCACTTCCCTCTTCAACCTCTGCTTTTTGTAGGATCCTTCTAAAACCCAGTCTCTAACCTCTGCTCTCTGTATCTATTATTCTGCACCTCAGTCTCTAACCTCTGCTCTCTGTTACAGTTTTTCTATACCGCAGTCTCCAAACTCTGCTCTTTGTAACAGTCCTTCTACACCTCACTCTGACATCTCTGCTCTCTGCATGATTATTCTGCACCCAAGTCTCCAAACACTGTTCACTATAACAGTCTTTATAAACACCAGTCTCAAAATTCTGCTCTTTGTATCTATCCTTCTGCACCTCAGTCTTCAAACTGTGCTCTCTGTAACATTCCTTCTACATCCCAGTCTCCAAACTCTGCTCTCTGTAACAGTTTTTCTATACCGCATTCTCCAAACTCTGGTCTTTGTAATGGTCCTCTGCACCCCAACTTCAAACCTCTGCTTTATGTAACAGTCTTTCTGCAACTCAGTCTCCAACCTCTGCTCTCTGTAACATTTCTTCTGCACCTTAGTCTGACACCTCTCCTCTCTGCATGGTCCTTCTGGACCTCAGTCCCAAACCACTAGTCTCTGTAAAAGTCCACCTGCACCTCAGTCTCCAACCTCTTCTCTCCATAAGATCATTCAGCAACCCAGTGTCCAAACTCTGCTCTCTATACCAGTCGTTCTGCACCCCAGTCTCCAATCTCTCCTCTCTATAACAGGCCTTCTGGACGCCAGTCTCCCAACTCTGCTCTCTGTAGCAGGCCTTCTGCACCCCAGTCTCCATAATGTGCTCTCTGCAATTATCCTTCTGCACCCCAGTCTCCAACCTCTGATCTCTGCAACAATCCATATGCACCTCAGTCTCCAAATTCTGCTCTCTGTAAGATGCTTCTGCACCCCTTTATCCAAACTCTACTCTCTGTAACAGTCCTTCTGCACCCGAGTCTCCAACCTCTGCTCTGTGTAACAAGATTTCCGCACCTTAGTCTCAAAACTCTGCTCTCTGCAACAGTCATTTTCTACCCTAGTCTAAAACCTCTGCTCTCTACAACAGTCCTTCTACACACTAGTTACCAACATCTGCTCTCTGCGACAGTCCTTCTGCACCTCAGTCTCCCAACTCTGCTCTCTGTAAAATCCTTCTGCAACCCAGTCTTTAAATTCTACACTTTGTACCTGTCCTTATGCACCTCAGTCTCCAACTTCTGCTCTCTGTAACAGTGCTTCTGCAACCCAGTCTCTAACCTCTGCTCTCTGTAAAAGGCTTTCTGCACCCCAGTCTCCAACCTCTTCTCTCTGAAACGATTCTTCTCCAACCCAGTCTCCAACATCTGCTGTCTGCAACTGTCGTTTTGAACCCCAGTCTGTAAACTCTGCTCTCTGTAAGATCCATCTGAACCCCAGTCTCCAACCTATGCTCTCTGTAACAGTCCTTCTACACCCAAGTCTTCAAACTCTTCTCTCTGTAACAGTCCTTCTGCACCTCAGTCTCCGAACTCTGCTCTCTGTAACAGTCCTTCTGCAGCCCAGTCTCTAATATCTGCTCTCTGCAACATTCCTTCTGCACCCCAGTCTTCAACATCTGCGCTCTGCAACACTCCTCCTGCACCCCAGTCTCCAAACTCTGCTCTCTGCAAGGATCATTCTGGACTCCAGTCTCCCACATCTGCTCTCAGCAACAGTTTTTCTGCACCACAGTCTCCAACCTCTGCTCTCTATAAGATCCTTCTGCACTTCAGTTTCCAAACTCTGCTCTCTAAAACATTCCTTCTCCACCCCAGTCTCCAACCTCTGCTCTTTGCAACAGTCCTTCTGCTCCCCAGTCACAGAGATCTGTTCTCTGTAACAGTCCTTCTGTTTCGCAGTCTCCAACGTCTGCTCTTTGTAAAGGTCGTTCTACACCCCAGTCTCTAACATCTGCTTTCTGTATCATTCGGCCTGAACCCCAGTCTCCAAAATCTGTTCTCTGTATCTATCTTTTGCACCTCATTCTCCAACCTATGCTCTATGTAAGATTCCTTCTGCACCCCCTTCTCTAACCTCTGCTCTAGGTAACAGTCCTATACCGCTGTTTCCAAACTTTGCTCTCTGTAAAGGTCCTTCTGCACCTTAATTTCCAAACTCTGCTTCCTGTAACAGTTTTTCTGCACCTGAGTCTCCAAACTCTGCTCTCTGTAACAGTCCTTCTACACCCCAGTCTCCAATCACTGCTCTCTGTAAAAGTCCACCTGTACCTCAGTCTGAAACCTCTGCTCTCCAAGATTCTTCTGCACCACAGTCTTCAACCACTGCTCTCTGCAACAGTCCACCTGCAGCTCAGTCTCCAAACTCTGCTCTCTGTAAGATCTTTCAGCAAACCAGTCTCCAAACACTGCTCTCTATAACAGTCCTTCATCACCCCAGTCTCCGACCTCTACTCTCTGCAATGATATTACTGAATCCCAGGCTCCATCCTCTCATCTCTGAAACAGTCCTTCTACACCTCAGTCTCCAACCTCTGCTGTCTGTAATAGGCCTTCAGCACCCCAGTCTCCAACCTCTTTGCAACGATTCTTCTCCACCAAAGTCTCCAACATCTGCTCTCTGCAACTGTCCTCTGGCACCCCCGACTACAAACTCTTCTCTCTGTAACATCAATCTGAACCACAGTCTCCAACCCCTGCTCTCTGTAACAGTCCTTCTGCACCCCAGTCTCCAAACGCTTCTCTCTGTAACAGTCCTTCCGCACCTCAGTCTCCAACCCCTGCTCTCTGTAACAATAATTCTGCACCCCAGTCTCTAATATCTACTCTCTGCAACAGTCCTTCTCCACCGCAGTATCCAACATCTGCTCTCTACAACAGTCCTTCTGCACCCCAGTCTCCAAACTCTGCTCTCTGCAACGAACCTTCTGGACCCAAGTCTCCAACGTCTGCTCTTTGCAACTGTCCTTCTGATATACAGTCTACAAACTCTGCTCTCTGTAAGAACTTTCTGCACTCCAGTTTTCAAACTCTGCTCTCTGTAAAATTTCTTCTTCACCCCAGTCTCAAACCTCTCTCCTCTTCAACAGTCCTTCTGCTCTTCAGTCTCCGAGATCTGCTCTCTGTCACAGACCTTATGTGCCGCAGTTTCCAAACTCTGCTCTCTGTAACGGTCCTTCTGCAACCCAGTCACCAACCTCTGCTTTTTGAATCAGTCCTTCTGAACCCTAGTCTCCAACCTCTGCTCTTTGTATTTATCTTTCTGCACCTCAGTCTTCAACCTGTGCTTTGTGTAACAGTCCTTCTGCACCCCAGTCTCCAAACTCTGCTCTCTGTAACAGTCCTTCTATATCACAGTCTCCAACCTCTGCTCTCTGTAACGGTCCTTCTGTACACCAATTTCCAACCTCTGCTTTCTGTAACAGTCCTTCTGCACGTCAGTCTATAATCTCTGCTCTCTGTAACAGACCTGCTACACCTCAGTTTCCAACTTCTGCTCTTTTTAACAGTACTTCTGCACCTCAGTCTGAAACCTCTGCTCTCCACGATTCTTCTGCACCCCAGTCTCCAACCACTGCTCTCTGTAACAGTCCACCTGCACCTCAGCCTCCAACATCTGCTCTCTGTAAGTTCCTTCAGCAAACCAGTCTCTAAACTCTGCTCTCTGTAACAGTTTTTCTGCACCCCAGTCTAAAACCTCTCCTCTCTTTAACAGACCTTCTGCACGCCAGTCTCAAAATCTGCTCTTCGTAAGATCTTTCTGAAACCCTGTCTCCAACCTCTGCTCTCTGTAACAGTCTTTCTGCACCCCAGTCTTTAACCTCTGCTCTCTGCAATGATCCTGCTGCACCCCACTCTCCAACCTCTGATCTCTGCAACAGTCCTTCTGCACCTAAGTCTCCAAATTCTGCTCTCTGTAAGATCTTTCTGAAACCCTGTCTCCAACCTTTGCTCTCTGTAACAGTCTTTCTGCACCCCAGTCTCCAACCTCTGCTCTCCGCAAGAGTCATTCTGTACCCCAGTCTCCAAACTCTGCACTCTGCAACAGTCCTTCTGCACCCTAGTTACCAACATCTCCTCTCTGCTACAGTACTTCTGCACCCCAGTCTTCAACCACTGCTCTCTGTAACAGTCCTCCGGTACTGCAGTATCCAAACTCTGCTCTCTGTAATGGTCTTTCTGCACCACAGACTCCAATCGCTGCTTTCTGTATAAGTCCTTCTGTACCCCAGTTTCCAACCTCTGCTCTCTGTAAGAGTCCTTCTGCACCTCAGTCTCCAACCTCTGCTCTCTATAACAGTCCTACTGCACCCCAGTCTCTAACATCTGCTCTCTGTAACAATACTTCTGCACCTCAGTCTCCAAACTCTGTACTCTGCAACGTTACATCTGCACCTCAGTCTCCAACATCTACTCTCTGTAACAGTCTTTCTGCACCTAATTCTTCAACCTCTGCTCTCTGTAGGATCCTTCACCAACCCAGTCTCAAAACTCTGCTCTTTGTAACAGTCCTTCTGCACACCAGTCTCCAACCTCTGCTCTCTGCACCGATCCTTCTTCACCCCAGTCTCCAACATCTGCTCTCTACAACAGTCCTTCAGCAACTCAGTCTAAAAACTCTGCTCTCTGCAACAATCCTTCTACACCTCAGTCTCCTACCTCTGCTGTCTGTAAGACCCTTCTGAAATCAAGTCTCCAAACTCTGCTCTCTGCAACAGTCCTTCTGCAGAATAGTTTTCAACCTCTGCTCTCTGTAACAGGAATTTTACAATCCAGTCTCGATCCTCTGCTCTCTGGAATAGGCCTTCAGGACCCCAGTCTCCAACCTCTTCTCTCTGCAGTGATTTTCTCCAGCCCAGTCTCAAACCTCTGCTCTTGGCAACAGTCCTGCACCCTAGTCACCAACCTCTGCTCTCTGTAAGTTCCTTATGCACTCCAGTCTCCAACCTCTTCTCTCTGCAACGATTCTTTTCCATCCCAGTCTCCAACATCTGCTCTCGCAAAACAGTCATTTTGCACCCCAGTCTCTAAACTCTGCTCTCTGTAAGATCCATCTGAAAACCTGTCTCCAACCTCTGCTCTCTGTAACAGTCCTTCTTCACACCAGTCTCCAAACTCTGCTCTCTGTAACTGTCCTTCTACACCTCAGTCTCGAAACTCTGCTCTCTGAAACAGTCAATCTGCACCTCAGTCTCTAAAATATGCTCTCTGCAACGATTCTTCTGGACCCCAGTCTCCAACTTCTGCTCTCAGAAATAGTCCTTCTGCACCCCAGTCTACAAACTCTGCTATTGGTAAATGTTCTATACCGCAGTCTTCAACCTCTGCTCTCTTTAATGGTCCTTCTGCATTCCAATTTCCGAACTCTGCTTTTTGTAACAGTCCTTTTGCACCTCAATCTTCAAACTCTGCTCTCTGTACCAGTCCTTCTGCACCCCAGTCTCCAACCTCTGCTCTCTGCAGCAGTCCTTCTGCACCCCAGTCTCCAACATATGCTATCTGCAACAGTCTTTTTGTACCTCAGTCTGAAAACTCTGCTGTCTAAAATGAACCTTATGCACCCCAGTCTCCTACGTCTGCTCTCTGTAACAGTCCATCTACACCTCAGTCTCCAACCTCTGCTCTTTTAGCAGTCCTTCTGCAACTCAGTCTCCAACCTCTGCTCTCTGTAAAATTCTTTTTGCACCCCAGTCTCCAAACTCTGCTCTCTGCAACTGTCCTTCGGCACCCTAGTTACCAACATCAGCTCTCTTTTACAGTCCTTCTGCAACCCAGTCTCCAACATCTGCTCTCTGTAACAGTCCTGCTGTACTGCAGAATCTAACCTCTGCTCTCTGTAACGGTCTTTCTGCAACCCAGTCTCCAAAATCTGCTCTCTATAACAGTCCTACTGCACCCCAATATCCAACATCTGCTCGCTGTAACAATACTTCTGCACCTCAGTCTCCAAACTCTGTACTCTGCAACGTTACTTCTGCACCACAGTCTCCAACAACTACTCTCGGTATCAGTCTTTATGCACCTGATTCTTTAACCTCTGCTCGCTGTAGGTTCCTTCTCCAACTCAGTCTCAAACCTTTGCTCTCTGAAACCATCCTTCTGCACCCAAGTCTCCAAACTCTGTTCTCTCCAACGATCCTTCTACACCTCACTCTCCAACCTCTGCTCTCTGCGAAGATTCTTCTGCACCACAGTCTCCAACCTCTTCTCTCTGCAAAAGTCCTTCTGCACACCAGTCTCCAACCTCTGCTCTCTGCACTGATCCTTCTTCACCCCAGTCTCCAACGTCTGCTCTCTGCAACAGTCCTTCAGTAACTCAGTCTAAAAACTCTACTCTCTGCAACGATCCTTCTGAACCTCAGTCTCCTACCTCTGCTCTCTGTAAGACGCTTCTGAAATCAAGTCTCCAAACTCTGCTCTCTGCAATAGTCCTTAAGCAACTCAGTCTAAAAACTCTGCTCTCTGCAACGATCCTTCTACACCTCAGTCTCCTACTCTACTCTCTGCAACAGTCCTTCTGCAGAATAGTTTTCAACCTCTGCTCTCTGTAACAGGAATTTTACAGCCCAGTCTCGAACCTCTGCACTCTGGAACAGGCCTTCATAACTCCAGTCTCCAACCTCTTCTCTCTGCAGTGATTTTCTCTACCCCAGTCTCAAACCTCTGCTCTCGGCAACAGTCCTGCACCCTAGTCACCAACCTCTGCTCTCTGTAAGTTCCTTATGCACTCCAGTCTCCAACCTCCTCTCTCTGCAACGATTCTTTTCCATCCCAGTCTCCAGCCTCTGCTCTCTGCAACGGTTCCTCTGCACCCCAGTCTTTACACACTGTTCTCTGCAACATTCCTTCTGTACCTGTCTCCAACCTCTGCTCTCTGCAACAGTCCTTCTGCAACCCAGTCTCTAAACTCTGCTCTCTGCTAAAGTACTTCTGCACCCGAGTCTCCAACATCTGCTCCCTGTTTCAGTCCTTTTACACCACAGTCTCTAACCTCTGCTCTCTGCAGCAGTCCATTTACACCCCAGTAACCAAAATCTGCTCTGTGTAATGATCCTTCTGCACCTTAGTTTCCAACCTCTTCTCTCTGCAACGATCCTTCTGCACCCCAATCTTCAACATCCTATCTCTGTATCAGTCCTTCTGCACCACAGTCTCCAAACTCTGCTCTCTGCAAAAGTCCTTATGCACCCAAGTCTCCAAACTCTGCTCTCTGCAACATTTTTTCTACACCCCAGTCTCCAACCTGTGCTCTCTGTAACAGTCTTTCTGCACCCCAGTCTCCAACATTTCCTCTCTGCAACGATCTTTCTTCTAACCAGTCTCCAAACTCTGCTCTCTGTAATAGTCCTTTTGTATCGAAGTCTTCAACCTCTTCTCTTTGTAACGGTCCATCTCCTCCCTAATTGCCAACATCTGCTTTCTGTAACAGTCCTTCTAACCCTCAATCTGAAACTTCTGCTATCTGCAACAATGCTTCTAAACAACAGTCTCCAACCTCTGCTCTCTGTAAAAATCCTTCTGTACCTCAGTCTCCATTCTTTGCTCTCTGTAATTGTTCTTCTGTACCCCAGTCTGCAATCTCTGCTCTCTGTAACAATCCTTCTGCACCCCAGTCTCCCAAATCTGCTCTCTACAAAGGTCCTTCTGCAGCCCAGTCTACAAACTCTGCTCTGTAACAGTCCTTCTGTATGGCAGTCTCCAACCTCTTTTCTCTATAACGGTCCTTTTACACCCCAATTTCCAACCTCTGCTCTCTGTAACAGTCCTTCTAAGCCTCAATCTGAAACTTCTGCTACCTGCAACAATGCTTCTAAACAACAGTCTCCAAACTGTGCTATTTGTAACAATCCTTCTGCACCCCGGTCTCAAAAATCTTCTCTCCATAACAGGTTTTCTCCTACCCAGTCTCCAAACTCTGCTCTCTGTAACAGGCCTTCTGCACCCCAGTCTCCAACCTCTGTTCTCTATAACAATCCTTCTGCACCGCAGTCTCAAATTTTTGCTCTCTAAAATGATTCTTATGCACCCCAGTCTTCAATCTCTGGTCTTTGCAACAGTCCTTCTGCACCCCAGTCTCCAACATGTGCTCTCGGCAAAAGTCTTTCTGCAACTCAGTGTGAAAACTCTGTTCTCTACAACGATCCTTCTGCACCCCAGTCTCCAACCTCTGTTCTCTAAAACAGTTATTCTCCACCTCAGTCTCAAACCTCTGCTCTCTGCAAAAGTCCTTCTTTACTGCAGTCTCCAAAATCTGCTCTCTGTAAGATTCTTCTGAAACCCAGTCTGTAAACTCTGCCTTCTGTAACAGACCTCCTGAACCCCTTCTCCAACCTCTGTTCTCTGTAACAGTCCTCGTGTAGTGCAGTCTCCAAAATCTGCTCTCTGTAACGGTCCTACTGCACCCCAGTCTCCAACCTCTGCTTTCTGTATCAGTACTTCTGCACCTCAGTCTCCAACCTCTGCTCTCGGTAACAGTCCTTCTTCACCTCAGTCTCCAAACTCTGCTCTCTGCCACAGTCCTACTGCACCAAAGTCTCAAACCTCTACTGCCTGCAACACTCCTTCTGCACCTCAGTCTCTAAACTCTACTCTCTGTAACAGTCCTTCTTTACCGTAGTCTCAAAACTCTGCTCTCTGTAACAGTCTTTCTGAACCCCAGTCTCCAATGTAAGCTTTCTCTATCAGTTCCTCTGCACCCCAGTCTCCAAACTCTGCTCTCAGTAACAGTCCTTCTGCACCCCAGTATCCAACTTCTGCTCTCTGCAACTTTACTTCTGCACCTCAGTCTCTATCTGTGCTCTCTGTAACTGTCCTTCTGCACCCCAGTTTCCACCCACTGGTCTACATAACAGTCCTTCTGGACCTCAGTCTCCAACCTCTGCTCTCTACAACAGTCCTTCTGCTCTTAAGTCTCCAACCTCTACTCTCTGTAAAAGTACTTGTGCACCTCGGTCTCCAGCATTTACTCTTTGTAAGATTCTTCTGAACCCAGTCTCTAATCTCTGCCCTCTGTAACAGTTCTTCTGCACTCCTTCTCCAAACTCTGTTCCGTGTAACAGTCTTTTTGCATGCCAGTCTCAATACTCTGCTCTCTACAACGATCATTCTGCACACAAGTCTCCATTCTCTGCTCTCTACAAAAGTCCTTATGAACTCCAGTCTCCAAACTCTGCTCTTTGTAACAGTCCTCCTGTATAGCAGTCTCCAAAATCTGCTCTCTGTAACGGTCCTTGTGCACCCCAGTCTCCAAACTCTTCTCTCTGTAACAGGCCTTTTGCACCCCATTCTCCAACCTCTTCTCTCTTTAATAGTTCTTCTGCACCTCAGTCTACAATCTCTGCTCTCTGCAACAGTCCTTCTGCACCCCAGTCTCCAAACTCTGCTTACTGTATCAGATCAACTGCACAAACAATTTCCAACCTCTGCTCTCTGTAATAGTCTTTCTGCACCTCAGTCTACAAACTCTGCTCTCTGCAACAGTCCTTCTGCACCGCAGTCTCCAACATCTGATCTCTGCATCAGTCCTTCTGCACCAAATCTCCAAACTCTGCCTCTGTAACATTCCTAATGTAACCCAGTCGCCAAACTCTGCTCTCTGCAACAGTCCTTCTGTTCTGCAGTCTCCAACATCTGGTCTCCTAACAGGCGTTCTGCACCCCAGTCTTCAAACTCTGCTTTCTGTATCGGTCCTTCTGAACCTCAGTCTCAAACCTCTGCTCTCTGTATCTATCCTTCTGAACCTCAGTCTCCAACCTATGCTCTCAGTAACAGTTTTTCTTTACAGCGGTCTCCAAAATGTGGTCTCAGTAAGTGTTCTTCTGCACCCCAATTTCCAACCTCTGCTTTCTGTAACAGTTTTTCTGCACCTCAGTCTCCAAACTCTGCTCTTTATAACAGTCTTTCTACACCTCAATCTCCAATCTCTGCTCTCTGTAACAGTCCATATGCACCTCAGTCTCCAAACTCTGCTCTCTGTAAGATCCTTCTGCCCTTCAGTTTCAAACTATGCTCTCTGTAACATTCCTTCTCCACCACAGTCTACAACCTCTGTCCTCAGCAACAGTTCTCTGCTCTCAAGACTCCGAAATCTGCTCTCTGTAACAGTCCTTCTGTACCGCAGTCTCAAAACTCAGCTCATTGTTACGGTCCTTCTAAATCCCAGTCTCCAACCTCTTCTTTCTGTAACAGTATATCTGAACCCCAGTCTCCAATCTCTGTTCTCTGTATCTATCCTTCTGCACCTCAGTCTCCAACCTCTGATCTATGTAAGAGTCCTTCTGCAGCCAAGTCTTCAACCTCTGCTCTCAGTAACAATCCTATATCACAGTCTCAAAACTTTGCTCTCTCTAACGGTCCTTCTGCACCCCAATTTCCAAACTCTGCTTCAGGTAACAGTCCTTTTGCACCTTAGTCTCCAAACTCTCTTCTTTGTAAGTCTTTCTACACCTCAGTCTCCAACCTCTGCTCTCTGTAACAGTACTTCTGCACCTCAGTCTGAAATCTCTGTTCTGTGCACGATCCTTCTGCACCCCAGTCTCAAACCACTGCTCTCTGTAACAGTCCACCTGCACCTCAGTCTCCAAACTTTGCTCTCTGTAAGATCCTTCAGCAACCCAGTCTCCAAACACTGCTCTCTATAACAGTCCTTCTGCACCCCAGTCTCCAACCTCTCTTCTCTGTAACAGGCCTTCTGCACGCCAGTCTCCAAACTCTGCTCTCTGCAACGATCCTTCTGAACCCCAGTCAACATCCTCTGCTCTCTGTAATGATCCTACTGCATCCCAAGCTCCAACCTCTGATCTCTACAAGAGTCCTTCTGAACCTCAGTCTAAAACCTCTCTCTCTGCACGATACTTCTGCACCCCAGTCTCCAACATCTACTCTATATAACAGGACTTCTGCACCTCAGTCTCCAACCTCTCCTCTCTGTAACAGGCCTTCTGCAGGCCAGTCTCCAAAGTATGCTCTCTGTAGCAGGCCTCGGCACCCCAGTTACCAAAATATGCTCGCTGCAATGATCGTTCTGCACCCCAGTCTCCAACCTTCCTCTTTGCAATGATCCTAGTGTGCCCATGTCTCCAACCTCTGATCTCTGCAAGAGTGCTTCTGCACCACAGTCTTCAAATTCGGCTCTCTGTAAGATCCTTCTGAACCCCTGTATCCAACATCTGCTCTCTGTAACAGTCCTTCTGCATCTGAGTCTCCAAACTCTTCTCTCTGTTACAGGCCTTCCACACATCAGTCTCCAACCTCTGCTCTCTGCAACAGTCCTCTGCACCCCAGTCTTCAATCTCTGCTCTCTACAAAAGTCCTTCTGCACCCTAGTTACCAACATCTGCACTCTGCTACAGTCCTTCTGCAGCCCAGTCTCCAACATCTGCTCTCTGAAAGAGTTCTGCACCTCAGTCTGAAAACTCTGCTCTCTGCAACGACCCTTCTGCACCCCAGTCTCCTACATCTGCTCTTTGTAACAGTCCTTCTACACCTCAGTCTCCAAACTCTGCTCTCTGTAAAACCCTTCTGCAGCCCAGTCTTTAAACTCTGCACTCTGTAACAGTCGTTCTGCACAACAGTCATTAAACTCTGCTCTCTTAAACAGGACTTCTGCACCCCAGTCTCCAACCTCTTCTCTGTGCAACAATTCTTCTCCACCCCAGTCTCCAACATCTGCTCTCTGCAACAGTCCTTTACACCCCAGTCTACAAACTCTGCTCTCTATAAGATCCATCTGAACCCCAGTCTCCAACCTCTGCTCTCTGTAACTGTCTTTCTTCACCCCAGTCATCAAACTCTGCTCTCTGTAACCGTCCATCTGTAACTCAGTTTCCAAACTCTGCTCTATGTAACAGTCCTTCTGCACCCCAGTCTCCAACATCTGCTCTCTGCAACAGTACTTCTGCACCCCAGTCTTTAAACTCTGCTCTCTGCAACGATCCTTCTGGACCCCAGTCTTCAACATCTGCTCTCTGCAACAGTCCTTCTGCACCACAGTCTCCAAACTCTGTTCTATGTAATATCCTTCTGCACTCCAGTTTCCAGACTCTGCTCTTTGTAACATTATTTCTCCACCCCAGTCTCCAACCTCTGTCATCTGAAACAGTACTTCTGCTCCCCAAACTCCAATATCTGCTCTCTGTAACAGTCCTTCTGTACCGCAGTCTCCAACCTGTGCTTTTTGTAAGGGTCCTTCCACACCCCAGTCTCCAACCTCTGCTTTCTGTATCAGTCTGTCTGATCCCAAGACTCTAACCTCTGTTCTCTGTATCTATCCGTGTGCACCTCAGTCTCCAACCTGTGCTCTATGTAAGAATCCTTCTTCACCCCAGTCTCCAACCTCTGCTCTCCGTAACAGTCCTTCTGCACACCAATTTCAAAACTCTGCTTCCTGTAACAGTCCTTCGGAACCTGAGTCTCCAAACTCTTCTCAGTGTAACAGTCCTTCTACACCTCAAATCCAACGTCTGCTCTTTGTAACCGTCCTTCTGGACCTCAGTCTGAAACCTCTGCTCTCTGCACAATTCTTCTGCACCCCAGTCTCAAACCACTGCTCTCTGTAACAGTCCACCTACACCCCAGTCTCCAACCTGTGCTCTATGTAAGATCTTTCAGCAACCCAGTCTCCAAACTCTGCTCTCTATAACAGTACTTCTGAAACCCAGTCTCCAAACCCTCCTCTCTGCAACAGTCCTTCTGCACCCCAGTCTCGAACATCTGCTCTCTGCAACAATCCTGCTGAACCTCAGTCTGAAAACACTGCTCCATGAAACCACCCTTCTGCACGCCAGACTCCTAATTCTGATCTCTGTAACAGTCTTTCTGCACCTAATTCTCCCAACTCTGCTCTCTGTCATATCCTTCTACAACCCAGTCTTTAAACTCTGCACTCTGTAACAGTCCTTCTTTACAACAGTTTCCAAACTCTGCTCTCTGTAACAAGACTTCTGCCACACAGTCTCCAACCTCTGCTCTCTGTAACACTCCATCTGTACTGCAAATTCCAAACTCTTCTCTCTGTAACGGTACTTCTGCACCCCACTCTCCAACCTCTGCTTTCTTTATCAGTCCTTCTGCACTCAAGTCTCCATCCTCTGCTCTCTGCGACAGTCCTTCGGCACCCCAATCCCCAACCTCTGCTCACTGCAACAGTCCTTCTACACCCAAGTCTCCAACGTCTACACTCGGCAACAGTCTTTCTGCACCTCAGTCTCCAAAATCTTCACTTTGCAAAGGTCTTTTTGCACCCCAGTCTCCAAAATCTCCACTCTGAAACAGTGCTTTGGCACCCCAGTCTCCAACCTCTGCTTTCTGTATCAGTAATTCTGTACCCCTGTCTCCAAATTTTGCTCTCTGTAACATTCTTTCTGCACCTCAGTCTCCAACCTCTGCTCTCTGCAACAGTTCTTCTGCACCACAGTCTCCAAACTCTGCTCCCTGCAACACTTCTTCTGTACCCCAGTCTTCAACATCTGCACTCTGAAACATTTCTTCTCCACCCCAGTCTCCTACCTCTTCTCTCTGTAACAGTCCTCCTGAATTGCAGTCTCCAAACTCTGCTCTCTGTAGCGGTCCTTCTGCACCCCAGGCTCCAAACACTGCTCTCTGCAACAGTCCTTCTGGACCTCAGTCTCCAAATTCTGCTCTCTGCAATAGACCTTCTGCACCCAAGTCTCCAACACCTGCTCCCTGCAACAGTCCTTCTTCACCCCATTCTCCAACCTCTACTCGGTGTAACAGTCCCTCTGCACCCCAGTGTCCAACATCTGCTCTCTGCAATGATCCTTCTGCATCCCAGTCTCCTACATCTGCACTCTGCAACAGTCCTTCTGCACCCAGTCCCCAACATCTGCTCTCTTAAGAAGTCTTTCTGAACCCCAGTCTCCAAACTCTGCTCTCTGTAACAGTCCTTCTGCACCCCAGTGTCCAACCTCTGCTCTCTGCAATGATCCTTCTGCATCCCAGCCTCCAGAATCTGCTGTCTGCAACAGTCCTTCTGCACCCAAGTCTCCAACATCTGCTCTCAGCAACAGTCCTTCTGCGCCTCAGTCTGGAAATTCTGCTGTCTGCAACGATCCTTCTGCACCCCAGTCTCCAACGGCTGCTCTCTGTAACAGTCTTGCTGCACCTCGGTCTACAATCTCTGCTTTCTGTAAGATTCTTCTGCATCCCAGTTTTCAAACTCTGCTCTCTGTAAAATTCCTTTTCTACCACAGTCTCCAACCTTTGGATTCTGCACCGGTCCTGCTGCACCCCAGTCTCCAAACTCTGTTCTCTGCAACAGTTCTCCTGCTCTCCATTCTCCAACCTCTGCTCTCTGTAACAGTCTTTCTCTACCGCAGTCTTCAAACTCTGCTCTCGGTAACGGTCCTTCTGCACCACCATCTAAAACCTCTGCTTTCTGTATCCGTCCTTCTGCACCACTGTTTCCAACCTCTGCTCTCTGCAATAGTCCTTCTGCACCTATTTCTCCAACCTCTGCTCTCTGCAACCTTACTTCTGCACCCCATTCTCTAACCTCTGCTCTCTTCTACAGTTCTTCTGAACCAAATCTACAACATCTGCTCTCTGCAACAGTCCTTCTGTACCCTAGTCTTCAAACTCTGCTCTCTGTAATGGTCCTTCTTCCACCCAGTCTCAAAACTCTGCTCTCTGTAACAGTCTGTCTGCACCTCACTCTCCAAATTCTGAAATCTGCAACAGTCTTTCTGCACCCAAGTCTCCAACCTCTGCTCTCTGCAACAGTCCTTCTACACACAGTCTTCAACCTCTGCTCTGTGTAACAGTCCTTCTGTACCCCAGTCTCCAACCTCTGCTCTCTGCAACACTCCTTCTGCAAGTCAGTCTTTAACATGTGCTCTCTGTAAGATCTTTCTGAAACCCAGTCTCCAAACTCTGTTCTCTGTAACAGCTCTTTTGCACCCCATTCTCCAAGTCTGTTCTCTATAACAATAATTCTGCACCCCAGTACCAAACCTCTGCTCACTACAACGATCCTTCTGCACTGCAGTCTACAACCTCAGCTCTCTGTAACAGTCCTTCTGAAACCCAGTCTTCAATATGTGCTCTCTGAAACAGTCCTTCGGCACCTCAGTCTTAAAATTCTGTTGTCTGCAACGATCCTACTGCACCTCAGTCTCCAACCTCTACTTTCTGTAACAGTCCTTCTGCACCTCAGTCTCCAACATCTGCTCTCTGTAAGATCCTTCTGCAAACCAGTTTCCAACTCTGCCATATGTAAAAGTCATTCTGGAGCCCTTCTCCAAACTCTGCTCTTCGTAAAAGGCCTTCTGCACCCCAGTCTTCAACCTCTGCTCTCTGTAACACTCCTGCTGCACCTCGGTCTACAATCTCTGCTCTCTGTAAGATCCTTCTGAAACCTTGTCTAACTACACTTCTGTCTCTAACAGTTCTTCTGCACCCCAGTCTAGAACCTCTGCTCTCTGTAACAGGCCTTTTGCATCACAATCTCCAACCTCTATTCTTTGTAACAGTCTTTTTGCACCTCAGTCTCCAACGTCTGCTCTCTGCAACGATCCTTCTGCACCCTAGTCTCAAACATCTGCTCTCTGCAACAGACCTTCTGCACCTCAGACTCCTACGTCTCCTCTCTTTAACACTCTTCTGCATCCCAGTCTCTAACCTCTGTTCTCTGTAAGGTCCTTCTCCACCCCAGTTCCCTAACACTGTTCTCTGTAACATTCTTTCTCCAACCCAGTCTCCAACCTCTTCTTTCTTCAACGGTCCTGCTGCAACCTAGTCTCCAACCTTGTTCTCTGCAACAGTCCTTCTACTCCCCAGTCTCCAACCTCTGCTCTCTGTAACAGTCCTTCTGCACCACAGTCTCAAACCTCTGCTTTCTGTATCAGTCCTTCTGCACCACGGTTTCCAAACTCTCCTCTCTGTAACTGTCCTTCTGCACCTCTGTCTCTAACCTCTGAACTCAGCAACCCTACTTTTGCACCCCATTCTCCAACCTCTGCTCTCTGTAACAGTCCTCCTATATTGCAGTCTCTAAACTCTGCTCTCTGTAACAATCCTTCTGCACCCCAGTCTTTAACCTCTGCTTTCTGTATCAGTCCTTCTGCACCCCAGTCTCCAACCTCTGCTCTCTGTAACAGTCCTTCTGCACCTCAGTCTCCAAATTCTGCTCTCTGCAACAGTTCTACTGCACCCAAGTCTCTAACACCTGCTCCTTGCTACAGTCCTTCTGCACCCCAGTCTCTAATCTCTGCTCTCTGTAAAAGTCCTTCTGAAACTCTGACTCCACCTCTGCTCTCTGCAATGTCCTTCTGCACCTCAGTATACAACCTCTGCTCTCTGTATGATCCTTCTGCAACCCAGTTTCCAAACTCTGTCCTCTGTAACAGTCGTTCTGAATCACTTCACCAAACTCTGCTCTCTGTAACAGGCCTTCTGAACCGCAGTCTCCAAACTCTGTTCTCTGTAACAGTCCTTCTGCACCCTAGGATCCAACTTCTGTTCTCTGTAACAATCCTTCTGCACCTTACTCCCCAAACTCTGACATCTGCAATGGTCCTACTGCACCCCAGTCTCTAACCTCTTCTCTCTGTAACAGTCCTTCTGAACCCCAGTCTCCAAACTCTGCTCTCTGTAAGATCCTTCTAGATCCAAGTTTCCAAACTCGGCTCTCTATAGTATTTCTTCTCCACCCAGTCTCCAACCTCTGCTCTCTGCAACGGTCTTTCTGCACGCCAGTCTCCAACCTCTGTTTTTGGCAACGGTCCTTCTGCACCCTAGTCTCAAAACTCTGCTCTGCATATCATTTCTTCTGCACCTCCGTCTCCAATTTCTGCTCTATGTAAGATCCTTCTGCAACCCAGGCTCCAAACTCTGCTCTCTGGAACAGTCCTTCTGCACCCCAGTATCCAACCTCTGGTATGTGAAACAGTTCGTCTGCACCCCAGACTCCAACCTCTGCTCTCTGAAATTCCTTCTGCACCCCAGTCTCCAAACTCTGATCTCTGTAACAGTCCTTCTTCACCCAAGTCTCCAACCTCTACTCTCTGTAAAAATTCTTCTGCACCTCAGTCTCCAACATCTTCTCTCTCTAACGGTCTTTCTGCACCCCATTCTCCAATCTCTTTTGTCTGCAAGACTCCTCTGTTGTCTGCAAGAGTCCGGCAGCACCTCAGTATCCAAACTCTGCTCTCTGCAACAGTTCTTCTGCACCCCAGTCTCCAACATCATCACTCTGAAACATTTCTTCTCTAACCCAATCTCCAACCTCTTCTCTCTGTAACAGTCCTCCTGTATTGCAGTCTCCAAACTGTGCTATCTGTAACGGTCCTTCTGCACCCCAGTCTCCAAACTCTGCTATCTGCAACAGTCCTTCTGGACCTCAGTCTCCAAATTCTGCTCTCTGCAATAGTCTTTTTGCACCCAAGTCTCCAACACCTGCTCCCTGCAACAGTCCTTCTTCACCCCAGTCTCCAACCTCTACACTGTGTAACAGTTCTTCTGCACCCCAGTGTCCAACCTCTGATCTCTGCAATGATCCTTATGCATCTCAGTCTCCTACATCTGCTCTCTGCAACAGTCCTTCTGCAACCAAGTCCCCAACATCTGCTCTCTGAAAAAGTCCTTCTTCACCCCAGTCTCCAAACTCTGCTTTGTGTAACAGTCCTTCTGCACCCCAGTGTCCAACCTCTGCTCTCTGCAATAATCCTTCTTCATCCCAGCCTCCAGAATATGCTCTCTGCAACAGTCCTTCTGCACCCAAGTCTCCAACATCTGCTCTCAGCAACAGTCCTTCTGCGCCTCAGTCTGGAAACTCTGCTGTCTGCAACGATCCTTCTGCACCCCAGTCTCCGACGTCTACTCTCTGTAACAGTCTTGCTGCACCTTGGTCTACAATCTCTGCTTTCTGTAAGATCCTTCTGCATCCCAGTTTTCAAACTCTGCTCTCTGTAACATTCCTTTTCAACCACAGTCTCCATCCTCTGGATTCTGCACCAGTCCTACTGCACCCCAGTCTCCAAACTCTGTTCTCTGCAACAGTTCTTCTGCTCCCCATTTTCTAACCTCTGCTCTCTGTAACAGTCCTTCTGCACCTCAGTCTCCAACATCTGCTCCCTGTAAGATCCTTCTGCAAACCAGTTTCCAACTCTGCCATATGTAAAAGTCATTCTGGAGCCCTTCTCCAAACTCTGCTCTTCGTAAAAGGCCTTCTGCAACCCAGTCTTCAACCTCTGCTCTCTGTAACAGTCCTGCTGAACCTCGGTCTACAATCTCTGCTCTCTGTAAGATCCTTCTGCAACCTTGTCTAACAACTCTTCTCTCTCTAACAGTTCTTCTGCACGCCAGTCTAGAACCTCTGCTCTCTGAAACAGGCCTTTTGCATCACAATCTCCAACCTCTATTCTTTGTAACAGTCTTTTTGCACCTCAGTCTCCGACGTCTGCTCTCTGCAATGATCCTTCTGCACCCCAGTCTCAAACATCTGCTCTCTGCAACAGACCTTCTGCACCTCACACTCTTACATTTCCACTCTTTAACACTCTTTCTGCACCCCAGTCTCTAACCTCTGTTCTCTGTAAGGTCCTTCTGCACCCCAGTTTCCAAACTCTGCTCTCTGTAACATTCCTTCTCCAACCCAGTCTCTAACCTCTTATTACTTCAACGGTCCTGCTGCAACCCAGTCTCCAACCTCGTTCTCTGCAACAGTCCTTCTACTCCCCAGTCTTCAACCTCTGTTCTCTGTAACAGTCCTTCTGCACCACAGTCTCAAACCTCTGCTTTCTCTATCAGTCCTTCTGCACCACAGTTTCCAAACTCTGCTCTCTGTAACTGTCCTTCTGCATCTCTGTCTCCAGCCTCTGAACTCAGCAACCCTACTTTTGCGCCCCATTCTCTAACCTCTGCTCTCTGTAACAGTCCTTCTGCACACCATTCGCTAACCTCTGTCCTCTACAACAGTCCTCCTGAACCACAGTCTCCAACCTCTGTTCACTGTTATGGTCCTTCTGCAACCCAGTCTCCAACCTCTGCTTTCTGTATCAGTAATTCTGCACCCAAGTCTCCAAACTTTGCTCTCTGTAACATTCATTCTGCACCTCAGTCTCCTAACTCACTCTCTGCGACAGTTCTTCGGCACCCCAGGTTTTAAACTCTGCTCTCTGCAGCAGTTCTTCTGAATCCCAGTCTCCAACATCTGCTCTCTGAAACAGTTCTTTTATAAACCATTCTCCAACCTTTGCTCTCTGTAACAGTCTTCCTACATTGCAGTCTCTAAACTCTGCTCTCTGTAACGGTCCTTCTGCACCCCAGTCTTTAACCTCTGCTTTCTTTATCAGTCTTTCTGCACCCCAGTCTCCAACCTCTCCTCTCTGTAACAGTCTTTCTGCACCTCAGTCTCCAAATTCTGCTCTCTGCAACAGTCCTACTGCACCCAAGTCTCTAACACCTGCTCCCTGCAACAGTCCTTTTTCACCCCAGTCTCCAAAATCTGCAATCTTCTACAATCCTTCTGCACTCCTGTCTCCAATCTCTGCTCTCTGTAAAAGTCCTTCTGCACCTCTGACTCCACCTCTGCTATCTGCAATGGTCCTTCTATACCTCAGTATCCAACCTCTAATCTCTGTAACGTTCCTTCTGCACCTCAGCCTCCAACATCTGCTCTCTGCAAGATCCTTCTGCAACCCAGTTTCCAAACTCTGCCCTCTGTAACTGTCGTTCTGCATCCCTTCACCAAACTCTGCTCTCTGTAACAGGCCTTCTGAACCGTAGTCTCCGAACTCTGTTCTCTGTAAAAGTCCTTATGCACCCCACGATCCAAACTCTGTTCTCTGTAACAATCCTTCTGCACCTCAGTTACCAAACTCTGACATCTGCAATGGTATTACTGCACCCCAGTCTCTAACCTCTGCTCTCTGCAATGATCTTTTTGCACCCCAGTCTCCAAACTCAGCTTTCTGCAAAAGTCGTTCTGCACCCCAGTCTCAAACATCTGCTCTCTGCAGGAGTCCTTCTGCACCTCAGTCTGAAAACTCTGCTCTGTGCAATGATCCTTGTTCACCACAGTCTCCAAACTCTGCTTTCTGGAACAGTTTTTTTGCAACTCAGTCTACAACCTCTGCTCTAACAGTTTTTCTGCACCCCATTCTCCAAAATCTGCTCTCTGTAAGATTCTTCTGCACCCAAGTTTCCGAAATCTGCTCTCTATAGCATTCCTTCTCCACCCAGTGTCCAACCTCTGCTCTCTGCAATGATCCTTCTGCATCCCAGTCTCCAACATCTGCTCTCTGCAACAGTCCTTTTGCACCCAAGTCTCCAACATCTGCTCTTTGAAAATGTCCTTCTTCACCCCAGTCTCCAACCTCTGCTCTGTGTAACAGTCCTTCTGCACCCCAGTGTCTAACCTCTGCTCTCTGCAATGACACTTCTGCATCCCAGTTTCCAGAATCTGCTGTCTCCAACAGTCCTTCTGCACCCAAGTCTCGAAAATCTGCTCTCAGCCACAGTCCTTCTGTGCTTCATTCTGGAAACTCTGCTGTCTGCAACGATCCTTTTGCACCCCAGTCTCCAACATCTGCTCTTTGTAACAGTATTGCTGCACCTCGGTCTACAATCTCTGCTTTCTGTAAGATCCTTCTGCATCCCAGTTTTTAAACTCTGCTCTCTGTAACATTCCTTTTCCACCACAATCTCCAACCCATTGATTCTGCACCAGTCCTGCTGCACCCCAGTCTCCAAACTCTGTTCTCTGCAACAGTTCTTCTACACCCCAGTATTCAACCTCTGCTCTGTGTAACAGTCCTTCTGCAACCCAGTGTTCAATCTCTGCTCTCTTCAACAGTACTTCTGCATCCCAGTCTCCAACATCTTCTCTCTGCAATCGTCCTTCTGCACTCAGGTCTCCAAACTCTGCTCTCTGCAACGATCCTTCAGCAAACCAGTCTCCAAACTCTGCTCTCAGCAATGATCCTACTGCATTTCAGTCACCAAACTTTGCTCTCTGTAACAATCCTTCTGAACATCAGACTCCAAACTCTGCTCTACGTAATATCCTTCTGCAACCCAGTGTCCAAACTCTGCTCTCTGTAACAGCCCTTCTGCACCCAAGTCTCAAACCTCTGCTCTCTACAATAGTCCTTCTGCACCCAAGTCTCAAACGTATGGTCTCTGCAAAAGTCCTTCTACACACCAGTCTTCAAACACTGCTCTTTGTAATAGTCCTTTTCCACTGCAATCTCCAACCTCTGCTCTATGTAATAGTCCTTCTGTACTGCAGTCTCCAACCTCTGCTCTCTGTAACGGTATTTCTACACCCCAGTCTCCAAACTCTGCTCTCTGTAACAGTCCTTGTGTACCTCACTCTCCAAATTCTGCTCTCTGCAACAGTCCTTCTTCACCCAAATCTCAAACCTCTGCTCTTTGCATCAGTCCTTCTACACACCAGTCTTCAAACTCTGCTCTTTGTAACAGTCCTTCTGCACAGCAGTCTCCAACCTCTGCCCTCTGTAAAAATTCTTCTGCACCCCAGTCTCCAACCTCTGCTTTATTTATCAAAATTTTTCACCCCAGTCTTTAATGTCTGCTATGTGAAACAGTCCTTCTGCACCCCAGTATCCAACCTCTGCTTTCTGCAAAATTCTATTTGCACCCCAGTTTCCAAACTGTGCTCTCTGTATCAGTCCTGCACCCGAGTCTCCAAACACTGCTCTCTGTAACAGTTTTTCTGCACCTCAGTCTTCAAACTCTGCTCTCTAGAACACTTCTTCTATACCCCAGTCTCCATAATCTACTCTCTGCAATGATCCTTCTGAACCCCAGTCTCCGACCTCTGCTCTCTGAAAAAGTTCTGTGGCACCCCAATCTCCAAATGTTACTCTCTGCAACAGTCTTTCTCCACCAAGTCTCCAACCTCTGCTCTCTGCAACAGTTCTCCTGCAACCCAATCTCCAACCTCTACTCTCTGCAATAGTCCTTCTGAACCCAAGTCTCCAACCTCTACTCTATGCAACAGTACTTCTGCATCCCAGTCTCCAACATCTGCTCTCTACAACAGTTTTTCGGCACCACAGTCTCCAAACTCTTCTCTCTTTGACAGTCCTTCTGCACCTCACTCTGCAACCTCTGCTCTTTGCAACAGTCCTTCTGTACCCCAGTTTTCAACCTCTTCTCTCTGCAACAATCCTTCCTCACCCAAGTCTCCAAAACATGCTCTCTGTAACAGTCCTTTTCCACTGCAATCTCCAACCTCTGCTCTCTGTAACTGTCCTTCTGTACTGCAGTCTCTAAACTCTGTTTTTTTTTTTTTTTTCTTAATTTTTTTATTGTTGGTCTTTCAAAACATTACATCTTTCTTAATATATCATGTTTCACAATTTGATTCAGAATGGTTATGAACTTCCATGATTACCCCGTATACAGATTGCTGAATCACATCGGTTACATCCGTTACATTTCCATTGATTTACTCATTGCCATTCTAGTGTCTGATGAGTTCTGCTCTCTAACCTATCATCTACTATCCCCCCACCCCTCCCCTCCCCTCCCCTCTTCTCTCTCGACCACCTCTACTGTAAAACATTTATTCCACTTGTGTACTTCTTCCTTACCCCTTACTTCCTCTTGTATGTAATTTTATAAAACCCTGAGGGTCACCTTCCCTTTCCCTGCAGATTCCCTTCTCTCTCCATTTCCCTCCCCCCTCTCATCCCTATTTAATGTTAATCTTCTTCTCCTGCTCTTCGTCCCTACTCTGTCCTTAGTTACTCCCCTTATATCAAAGAAGTCATTAGGCATTTATTTTTTAAGGATTGGCGGGCTTCACTTAGCATAATCTGCTCTAATGCCATCCATTTCCCTCCAAATTCTATGATTTTGTCGTTTCTTAATGCAGAGTAATACTCCATTGTGTATAAATGCCACATTTTTTTTATCCATTCATCTATTGAAGGGCATCTAGGTTGGTTCCACAATCTTGCTATCGTGAATTGTGCTGCTATGAACATCGATGCAGCAGTGTCCCTGTAGCATGCTCTTTTTAAGTCTTTAGGGAATAGACCGAGAAGGGGAATAGCTGGGTCAAATGGTGGTTCCATTCCCAACTTTCCAAGAAATCTCCATACTGCTTTCCAAATTGGCTGCACCATTTTGCAGTCCCACCAACAATGAACAAGTGTACCCTTTTCCCCACATCCTCTCCAGCACTTGTTGTTGTTGGACTTCATGATGGCTGCCAATCTTACTGGAGTGAGATGGTATCTTAGGGTAGTTTTGATTTGCATTTCTCTGACCGCTAGCGATGGTGAGCATTTTTTCATGTACTTGTTGATTGATTGTATGTCCTCCTCTGAGAAGTGTCTCTTCAGGTCCTTGGCCCATTTGTTGATTGGGTTATTTGTTGTCTTATTGTCTAATTTTTTGAGTTCTTTGTATACTCTGGATATTAGGGCTCTATCTGAAGTGTGTGGAGTAAAGATTTGTTCCCAGGATGTAGGCTCCCTGTTTACCTCTCTTATTGTTTCTTTTGCTGAGAAAAAACTTTTTAGTTTGAGTAAGTCCCATTTGTTGATTCTAGCTGTTAACTCTTGTGCTATGGGTGTCCTATTGAGGAATTTGGAGCCCGAACCCACAGTATGTAGATCATAGCCAACTTTTTCTTCTATCAGATGCCGTGTCTCTGATTTAATATCAAGCTCCTTGATCCATTTTGAGTTAACTTTTGTGCATGGTGATAGAAAGGGATTCAGTTTCATTTTGATGCAAATGGATTTCCAATTTTCCCAGCACCATTTGTTGAAGATGCTATCCTTCCTCCATTGCATGCTTTTAGCCCCTTTATCAAATATAAGATAGTTGTAGTTTTGTGGATTGGTTACTGTGTCCTCTATTCTGTACCATTGGTCCACCCGTCTGTTCTGGTACCAGTACCATGCTGATTTTATTACTATTGCTCTGTAGTATAATTTAAGGTCTGGTATCGCTATACCACCTGATTCACACTTCCTGCTTAGCATTGTTTTTGCTATTCTGGGTCTTTTATTATTCCATATGAATTTCATGATTCTTTTATCTATTTCTACAAGAAATGCAGTTGGGATTTTGATTGGCATTGCATTGAACATATAGAGAAATTTTGGTAGTATCGCCATTTTGATGATGTTGGTTCTGCCTATCCATGAACAGGGTATATTTTTCCATCTTCTAAGGTCTTCTTCTATATCTTTCTTTAGGGTTCTGTAGTTTTCATTGTATAAATCTTTCTCCTCTTTTGTTAGGTTGATTCCCAAGTATTTTATTTTTTGGGGGGATATTGTGAATGGAGTAGTTGTCCTCATTTCCGTATCAGAGGATTTGTCGCTGATATACAGGAATGCGTTTGATTTATGCGTGTTGATTTTATACCCTGACACTTTGCTGAATTCATTTATTAGCTCTAATAGTTTCTTTGTAGACTCTTTTGGGTCTGTTAGGTATATAATCATGTCATCAGCAAATAGTGATAATTTAAGTTCTTCTTTTCCTATTTTTATGCCTTTAATTTCTTTCGTCTGTCTAATTGCTCTGGCCAGTGTTTCGAGAACTATGTTGAACAGAAGTGGTGAGAGAGGGCATCCCTGTCTTGTTCCAGATCTTAGAGGGAATGCCTTCAATTTCTCTCCATTCAGAATGATGCTGGCCTGTGGCTTATCATAGATTGCTTTTACAATGTTGAGGTATGATCCTGTTATCCCTAATTTTTCTAGAGTTTTGAACATAAAGGGATGCTGTACTTTGTCGAATGCTTTTTCTGCATCTATTGAGATGATCATGGGTTCTTATTTTTAAGTCTATTGATGTGGTGAATAACATTTATTGATTTCCTTATATTGAACCAGCCTTGGATCCCAGGGATGAATCCTACTTGATCATGGTGTATAATTTTTTTGATATGTTTTTGAATCCGGTTCGCCAGAATTTTATTGAGGATTTTTGCATCTAGGTTCATTAGAGATATTGGTCTGTAGTTTTCTTTCTTGGAGGTGTCTTTGTCTGGTTTAGGGATTAGTGTGATGTTGGCCTCGTAGAATGTATTTGGAAGCTCTCCCTCTTTTTCTATTTCCTGAAATAGCTTGAAAAGTATTGGTGTTAGTTCCTCTTTAAAGGTTTTGTAAAACTCTGCTGTATACCCATCCGGTCCTGGGCTTTTCTTAGTTGGTAGTCTTTTGATGGTTTCTTCTATTTCCTCTATTGTTATTGGTCTGTTTAGGTTGTCTATATCCTCCTGACTCAATCTGGGCATATGATATGACTTAAGAAATTTATCTGTACCTTCACTATCTTCTATTTTATTAGAGTATAAGGATTCAAAATAATTTCTGATTATCTTCTGTATTTCTGAAGTGTCTGTTGTGATATTGCCTTTTTCATCCCGTATGTTAGTAATTTGGGTTCTCTTTCTTCTTCTCTTCGTTAGCATGGCTAAGGGTCTGTCGATCTTATTTATTTTTTCAAAGAACCAACTTTTAGTTCTGTCTATTTTTTCAATTGTTTCTTTTGTTTCGATTTCATTAATTTCAGCTCTGATTTTAATTATTTCTTGCCTTCTACTCCTATTGCTGTTGTTTTGCTCTTCTTTTTCTAGGATTTTGAGATGAAGTATGAGATCATTTATTTGTTGGTTTTTTCTTTTTTTAAGGAATGAACTCCAAGCAATAAATTTTCCTCTTAGAACTGCTTTCAATGTGTCCCATAGATTCCGATATGTTGTGTCTTTGTTTTCGTTTAACTCTAAGAAGTTTTTAATTTCCTCCTTAATGTCTTCTAAAACCCATTGATCATTCAGTAGCCTATTGTTCATTCTCCAGGTGATGCCTGATTTTTCCTTCCTTCTTTTATCATTGATTTTCAGTTTCATTCCATTATGATCAGACAAGATGCATGGTATTATCTCTACTCCTTTATATTGTCTAAGAGTTGCCCTGTGACATAATATATGATCTATTTTTGTGAAGGATCCACGTGCTGCTGAGAAAAAAGTGTAACTACTTGATGTTGGATGGTATATTCTATATATGTCAATTAAGTCTAGGTTGTTAATTGTGTTGTTGAGTTCTATAGTTTCCTTGTTTAACTTTTGTTTGGAAGATCTGTCCAGTGGTGAGAGAGGTGTGTTAAAGTCTCCCATGATTATTGTATGGTGGTCTATTAGACTCTTGAACTTGAGAAGGGTTTGCTTGATGAACATAGCTGCACCATTATTTGGGGCATATATATTTATGATTGTTATGTCTTGTTGGTGTATGGTTCCCTTGAGCAGTATGTAGTGTCCCTCTTTATCCCTTTTGATTAACTTTGGCTTGAAATCTATTTTATTAGATATGAGTATGGATACTCCTGCCTGTTTCCGCAGTCCATATGAGTGGTATGATTTTTCCCAACCTTTCACCTTCAGTCTATGTATATCTTTTCCTATCAAATGCGTCTCCTGCAGGCAGCATATTGTTGGGTTTTGTTTTGTGATCCATTCAACTAGCCTGTGTCTCTTAATTGGTGAGTTTAAGCCATTAACATTTAGGGTTATTATTGAGATATGGTTTGTTCTTCCAGCCATATTTGTTTATTGATGATACTAAACCTGGTTTGTTTTCCTCTTTGATTACTTTCCCCCATTTACTGTCCTACTTCCCAATGTTGGTTTTCAACATTATTTTCCACTTCCTCTTCCTGTAATGTTTTGCCAAGGATTTTTTGAAGAGAAGGTTTTCTAGCTGCGAATTCTTTTAACTTTTGTTTATCATGGAAGGTTTTAATTTCATCTTCCATCCTTTAGCTTAATTTCGCCGGGTACACGATTCTTGGTTGGAACCCATTTTCTTTCAGTGTTTGAAATATGTTATTCCAGGATCTTCTAGCTTTCAGCGTCTGTGTTGAGAGGATCCATCATG